>NC_080652.1:11149578-11394578 GCF_027579445.1 Ammospiza nelsoni | reverse complement strand
GGGACAGGTCCAGGTGGGTTTGGGGATCCCACCCAGAGCAGGAACAGGTCCAGGTGGGTTTGGGGATCCCACCCAGAGCAGGAATGTGTCCGGGTGGGTTTGGGGATCCCACCCAGAGCAGGAACGTGTCCGGGTGGGTTTGGGATGTCTGCAGAGAGGGAGGCTCCCTGAGGAGCAGCCACTGGGTTTATGGGAGATGGAATTCTGCTCTAATATTTGATTTCAAGGCATTGGCAGCCTTTGTCATTGGCAGCTGACAAAGGGACTGACCCTGCCCAGAGACCCTGCAGGATCTGCGAGTGGGACAGCAGCTCTTCCCAAGCTGCCACTTTGGCTTTAAATCTTCCTTTTAAAAAAAAAAGGAGAAGGAAGGCAAACAGCCAGTACAGTGAAACACGCAGGAAAATTGGTGATGCCTTGAAATTAAAAGCATTTTTTAGGCCATGGCCATTTAAAGCAGCTTAATTAGAATTAAAGAATTTTAAAGAGTTTTTATAATGCACTTGTTAATCTTTTGGCTGAATCATATTGCGTTTTATTCTATCTAATTGATTTTTAGCAATTTAGTAGTGTCATTATCTTTCCCTTAATTACAGATCAAATCAAATAAAAAATGTATTCACAAGTTGAGGTTCTTAACAGCCAAAGAAATATGGAAATGTTTTATTAGCACATGTTTCTGATGGCTGCTGTTTGCAGAAGAGTTGGATGTGTCCATTTAACAGACAGGCTTGTTGAAGAAACATTCCTGAGGGAGAGAAAGTTGGGTTGTTTAATTTCTCATAGGACAGTCTAAAAGACTATGCCTTTACTTTGACCCTAGTAGTTGAAAAATCATTTTAAAGCATTGATGATAATTATGGAGAAAGGGCTCACTTATGTGTCTGTTTAAGCACCACAAAATCACTAATCGAAGAGTTCTTGTTTTGTAGTTAAACATTAAATGTAAGTGAACTGGTAATCAGTTTATTCTCGATTCCAATATAAATTTATATTTCATTATTTTTTTCAATTTATTTAATATTTCCCACTCAGAATTTGTAAAGGCAGTATAATGGTCAGGTTTTTTCCATGTAAATTCTTTTGTTTCCCTGTCTGAACCAAAGAGGAAGAAAATTCTCACTGTCTTCTTAATATTAGTAGAGCATGCTTGATTTACTAATAGGAGCAGTTTCTCAGGTCTTTGTGGCGATTGAATTTATGAATTTATCAAACTTCAGGCTGCTATGGACCTAAATCCTGGGGGAAAAACTGTTGAAAACGCTTTATGTCAGAAAGTGTCCTGCATCACAGTTGCTTGAATAGCCCATCAGGGCATTTTCACATATTTTAAGGGCAAAAGCTTTAAGGTTAAAGTCTTTAATGATCCTTTTAGAGGTGGCCCTGAGTGCCACGAGGCTGTTGTGGTGCTGGAGGGGAGCCCCTCTAAACTGGTGCTGTGTGACGGGTGTGCCAGCACCTGCTGCCAGGAGGGAGGGCAGTGCCAATGGGACACTGTATTTGTTATTTATTGTTCATTATTTATCAGTCCTGGGCTCCTCCCCAGTGCTGTGGCACCTGCCCTGGCACCAGGGGCATGCACTCCATGACACCCCATCCAAGAGTGCAAAACTCCTGAGTGCAAGGAAATTTGGCTTGAAGGGGGTACTTTGGGGACTGATGCTGAGAAAGAAATCGCCTGGTGGAGGAAATCAAATCCCATCTCCATGAGCTGCCTGACTCCACATCACGTTCTGTCTCTCTGATGGTTTTTAAATTGAGGGGCAAAATGCTGTTGTGATAGTGTCACTAAACACTGCAGAACAAATTTCCATATAAAACCCTTCCTAGGTAGGAAATTCCAGTTAATAATAGTTTGGAGGAAAACCTATAGTAAAACTTGAGCATATTAACTATTAAGAGTTTAATTTGAGCTCTGGGGGAAATGATGTATTGAGGTAGGTACAGTAAAACTGATGAGATTGCAGGCAGGTTTTACAGATGATTTTTTCTTTCTTTTAAGGATAATTGAGTCATTTTAATGATAAGCCTTGCTTGGCTTCTTTGAATGGACCGCATGTAATTAGTTGCAGCTTCAACTTTGAAATGTTTTGACAGAAAATGTATCATTTAGCGGGTGCATTTTTCCAGCATGCGCCTTTAATATTTGTTCATTTTCTGCAAGGCACAACTTTGCTACTTCAGGTGGAATCGCAGGCAGGGCTGGGCTGCCTTTGTCACTGTGCTGGTTGGACCAGGAAGTGGGAATTCACCTCGCTGGTGTCCTGCAGGATGAGGGAGGATGATGATGGCAGGAACACCTTCAGCAGGTACCACAGTGCTGCCTTTGTCCCCTCGCTGGTTCCCTGCAGGATGAGGGAGGATGATGATGGCAGGAACACCTTCAGCAGGTACCACAGTGCTGCCTTTGTCCCCTCGCTGGTTCCCTGCAGGATGAGGGAGGATGATGATGGCAGGAACACCTTCAGCAGGTACCACAGTGCTGCCTTTGTCCCCTCGCTGGTTCCCTGCAGTATGAGGAGGATGATGATGGCAGGAACACCTTCAGAGGCACCACGGTGCTCTCCTTGTCCCCTGGCTGGTTCCCTGCAGGATGAGGGAGGGTTAGGGTTAGGGTTAGGGTTAGGGTTAGGGTTAGGGTTGGCAGGAACACGTTCAGAGGCATGGTGGTGCTCTCCTTGTCCCCGGGCTGGTTCCCTGCAGGATGAGGAGGATGATGATGGCAGGAACACGCTCAGAGGCACGGTGGTGCTCTCCTTGTCCCCGGGCTGGTTCCCTGCAGGATGAGGAGGATGATGATGGCAGGAACACGCTCAGAGCAGCTGGAGCCCGTTCCAGCCCAGCGCAGCACCTGCGGGCCGGCGCCGCTGCCCTGCTGCAGCTTCAGCTGCCAGCTCTGCCAGCAATGCAGCGCGCCTGCCTCGGCCTAATTAGAGGCATGATTTGTGAAACGCTGCCTATTTATTTAATTAATCACCGGCACAAAGCTATAAAACCCATATTTTAAAAACCCCTGTTAGTTTGCCATGTGGTTAATAGATTGTGGCACATTAAAAAGTGACACGGTGATGTATTAAAAATGTTCCACCTAAGGTTGGCTGATGTCCTCGAGGAACTTGAGCTGTCTGCTTTGTGCAGCAGAAGCAGAGGATTAGAGGCTGATCTGTTCAAGGATTGAATATTTCTGAAAACATTCATCTTTTTTAGAGCATCTGTTCGTTAAAATAGATCGTGGCACGTTCCTTAACGCACAAATAATGTTTATGGTGCGGTTTTAATTATAAGTTTTGGTTGCATTTAGTTATTACAAAGAATAACTCTATTCCTCAGTATTAAATTGTAATGTTTATTACTAAGTAAAATATGTATAATTCTTCTAAAGAGGCTGTTTCTTCTCCTCACTAGAAGGAATTTGAGGGTGGTTTGGGGTAATGAATGCATTTCTGCTGCAGCTGGAGCAACAACACTTGGATCAATGTGTTTTTATCCCGGGGCTGCAGGGCAGGCTGAGCTGGTGCCACAGGGCTGGTGGGACATCCCACCCTCTGTGTTGGCTTGGGCACATGGAGAGGGAGCCAGTGTGGGGCAGAATGCCATGGGAGTGTGGCAGGGGAGGGTGGACAGGGCCATTTGTCCTAAATCTGACACCTACATGGACAAAAACACAGCCTGGGCTGTAACAGGGATGGACCTGGGGCTTCTCCCTCCCTCCGCATAGCATTTGTCAGAAAAAAAGCAGTATTAAGAACTCACATTAATAGCATTCCAAGTAAACCAGATTTTAATTCACAGAGAGTTGTACAAATGAATGTGTGTTACTATAATTGAAACGTGCTGTTACCAGCACTATGTGTCTTATTCTTTGCTCAGGACTTACATAATTTTATTAATTGTGGGAGTGAATGCCAACAGGAGCAGGCAGTGCTGTGGGTGCTGGGCTGTGTGGTTGTTTCTGTAAATCTGGTAAATCTCTGAGTGTGAGGACGTGTTCAGGTGCGAGGAACCTGTCCAGCTCGGAGGGGATGTCTCTCAGCTGTGTGCTGTATAATTAACTGGTACATGAGGAGGGGGCTGGAATAAAACATGAGCATGGTAATGCAGCCTGGAGCTGGGGCTGTAGTGATCATTGCCATGCAGAGGACGCCTTGCTCAGAGCTGCTGCTGCCTCTGCAGCCTGCACAACATCTGGACCTTTAATTGACAAATCGCCTGGTGCTCTGCAGAGCAGGCATGCTAACTGGAGTCAACAATTTAGAATAAAAAATAATAGTGTGTTATTTACCTTGCAGTTAAATATTCATACTTTGTTATGCTTTGGATAACAGGAAATTACTGGGTTAAATTTTTATGAATAGTGACAGTGTGAATAAGATAAATTAAGTATTTAATGATGTTAATGGAGTTTTACATCGTGATCTGCTAACTGTGCAGCACAAGCTGGGGTGATGCAAAGGAGAATCCTCTCCTCAGAAGGGAACAGCTCTGGGGCTTCACTGGGGAGCTGCAGGGCTGGCAGTGTGCTGGGGCTGCCCCAGCCCCTCTGGGGTGTCCTCCACCTTGGTTTGGGAATCACAGCAGGAACCAAGTGCCCAAAGCGAGGAAAACCCCAGTGCTGCTGTAACCACCTGATGAAACACACACCATTCCAGTCTTGCCATGGTGGGGAACAGTGGGGTGGGCTGAAGAAGGAAAGAAAAAAGGAAAAATATGGTCCCTTATATTGCCATAAACATCTGTGCTGTGATCTGTTAGAAATTTCTGGGTGTTGTAAATACTGGGTTGTTATAGTTCCACTTTTCCCCTTCAAGTATTTTCTGTGTGTCAATTAAATACAGAAGCGAGTAAGTTATGTTGTGGAGGTGATTGCTGGGTCACACAGTGCAGTCAACACCCTGTCACCCAAACCAAAAAACATTGAACTGGGTTTAAAAGTTAGAAGACATTTTGCATTTGGGAATGGAAAGGCATTTGTTTCCATTTTGTGCAGTGTTTAGCGTTGTTTGCTGGGAGGTGAGTCAATGACTTGAATTAATTATAATTACTGAAGAGACGTATACTGATTGAGCAAATAAAGTAGTAAGCTCATTCGTGCCAAGGCCATCTAATTAAATGCTAACTTTGGGTAAGCTAGATGTGCATGAAAGATTAATTTTAAGAGGTTTTTATGACTCCCACTAAATAATGATTCAGTAAAATCTTTGCATTATATCATTAGAACATCTAATCTTAAAGTGATATAACATTTAGTCACAGAACTCCATTGTGCAGGAAGAGGCAGTAAATTGTCAGTGTTGAAAATCAATCACTTTTCCCTTGGAAATGTTTATGGACTTTGTTTTAATGTTGTGCCTGGTGTGCAGTGAGGCAGAGCAGGAGTGAGGAGGGCGCCCTGTGCCTGGGTGTGCCCCCCTCCTGTTGTGCAGGTGCTGTGGGTGGGGAGCTCCCCAGTGCCTGGGCCAGGTGCAGTGTCAGTGACCAAGGTACCCCTACCTGGTGCATGAGGGAGGGGTGCATTCCCTCGTGGACTTCAGTTGAAATTTGATTTTCAATCTTAGAAAGACACCTTATGTTGGAAGGCCTGATAAATTTTAAATAATTATTTTTTTTTAATTTGACGTACTGTAGGAGAGCACCAGGGAGCCTTAAAAGAGTCCATCAATAAAAATACTAGGAAAATTTTCTATGATTTATTGTACATTTTCAGTGTATCCAGTTACTCCTCACTTTCTTAAAGGATTGGTGGGATATAACATTTCTAACAATAAAAGCTTAATGGAATCAGATTTGTGATTTCCTAGAAAATTAACGAGATATTTTGTCAATTTTATTCCAGACTTCATTTGTCAGAATATACAGTGTCCAGTGACAAGCTAAAAGAATTTTTTGACAAATTAACTGTGCCACAGGTGACAGATCAGGAAAATGTTAATTTAACATCCCCTTTATGCTTCCCAGATTTATTGGAGGCTATTAAGGAAACTCCAAATGGTAAGGCCCCTGGCCCTGAATAGATTTTCCATTGAATTTTATACAGGATCTATTAATAAAGTTTGATGCTGCCTCTTTGAATATTGGTAATTGTCCTTTATCTTCTGGGTTTCCTCAGCATTTCCACTTGGAACACAGTTTTTAGTTGGGAGCCAGAAGTAATTGTGGTTCCAGGAATGGCCGTGGTTGTGAGTGCTTCCTCCTGGAGAGGAGGCTGCAGGTCCCTGCAGAGCCACGAGCTGTCCCTGGGCTGCTCTGAGCCCTGGCCTCGGCTGTGTCCTGTGTCCCTGTGTCCCTGTGTCCCTGTGTCCCTGTGCCCTATGTCCCTGTGTCCCTGTGCCCTGTGTCCCTGTGTCCCTGTGCCCTGTGCCCTGTGTCCCTGTGTCCCTGTGCCCTGTGTCCCTGTGTCCTGTGCCCTGTGCCCTGTGTCCCTGTGTCCCTGTGTCCTGTGTCCCTGTGCCCTGTGTCCCTGTGTCCTGTGTCCTGTGTCCCTGTGCCCTGTGTCCTGTGCCCTGTGTCCCTGTGTCCCTGTGTCCCTGTGTCCCTGTGCCCTGTGTCCTGTGTCCCTGTGTCCCTGTGTCCCTGTGCCCTGTGTCCTGTGCCCTGTGTCCCTGTGTCCCTGTGTCCCTGTGTCCTGTGTCCCTGTGTCCCTGTGTCCCTGTGTCCCTGTGCCCTGTGTCCTGTGTCCCTGTGTCCTGTGTCCCTGTGTCCCTGTGCCCTGTGCCCTATGTCCCTGTGCCCTGTGTCCTGTGTCCTGTGTCCTGTGTCCCTGTGTCCCTGTGTCCTGTGTCCCTGTGCCCTGTGTCCTGTGTCCTGTGTCCCTGTGTCCCTGTGTCCCTGTGCCCTGTGTCCCTGTGTCCCTCTGTCCTGTGTCCCTGTGTCCCTGTGTCCCTGTGTCCCTGTGTCCTGTGTCCCTGTGTCCCTGTGTCCCTGTGCCCTGTGCCCTGTGTCCTGTGTCCCTGTGTCCTTGTGTCCTGTGTCCCTGTGTCCCTGTGTCCCTGTGCCCTATGTCCCTGTGTCCCTGTGTCCCTGTGTCCTGTGTCCCTGTGTCCCTCTGTCCTGTGTCCCTGTGTCCCTGTGTCCCTGTGTCCCTGTGTCCTGTGTCCCTGTGTCCCTGTGTCCCTGTGCCCTGTGCCCTGTGCCCTGTGTCCCTGTGTCCTTGTGTCCTGTGTCCCTGTGTCCCTGTGTCCCTGTGCCCTATGTCCCTGTGTCCCTGTGTCCCTGTGTCCTGTGTCCCTGTGTCCCTCTGTCCTGTGTCCCTGTGTCCTGTGTCCTGTGTCCCTGTGTCCTGTGTCCCTGTGCCCTCTGTCCCTGTGCCCTGTGCCCTGTGCCCTGTGTCCCTCTGTCCCTGTATCCTGTGTCCCTGTGCCCTATGTCCCTCTGTCCTGTGTCCCTGTGCCCTGTGTCCCTCTGTCCCTGTGCCCCTGTATCCCTGTGTCCCTCTGTCCCTCTGTCCCTCTGTCCCTCTGTCCCTGTGCCCAGTGTTCCTGTATCCCTGTGTCCCTCTGTCCCAGTGTCCCTCTGTCCCTGTGTCCCTGTGTCCCAGTGTCCCTGTATCCCTGTGTCCCTGTGTCCCTGTATCCCTGTGTCCCTGTGTCCCTGTGTCCCTGTGTCCCTGTGTCCCTCTGTTCCTCTGTCCCTGTGTCCCAGTGTCCCTCTGTCCTCCCTGGATTTATGTGTGTAACTGGCGTGGTGTGCCAAGGAGTGCCATTAATTTCCTGCTCTTTGCTCCTTCTCTTGCCAAGGCAGCCTCAGCTCGGGGGTCTCTGGGCAGGACCAAGGTCACCAACACCCTCAGCCCCCGTGCCTGGGTGTGGGCACCTGGGCACACACACCTGAGCTGTTACCTATGATTGGCACCACCTCATTTCCCTCTCACAATAAGTCCTGGAAGTAGAAAAGCACAGACAGAAGCCCACCCTGGTGGTTTCTAGCAGCTCTGTTGTGTTCATGACCTCGTGGGGTTAAGGTGTCCCAGAGGGTCCCGGGCACATGAGCTCAACCAAAGCTTGTTCAGGTTTATCCAAACAAAGTGAAGGAATGTCCCTTGTTCTGTTGCAATCCTAACCCTTCCTTTAAATTAGCCAAACCGGTTTCTTCTTACCCTAAAAATATGGGAAGAGGAGGTATCTGTTCTATAAAAATGCTTTCTTAAAAAATAAATGTATTATGTTGGGATGGATTTTAATAATACTTTTAGCTGTGCCAGTATGAATAACTTTAATCTTTAAATTCCTATTACTTCTCTAATTTATAATCACACTGAAGGATCAAATGGTTTTTAACAATATATTGAAATTAGCACATGGCATTTAACTCCCTGTTTTATGCTCTCATTATAGATTTATAGCATTGAATCCTTTTATTCTGTTACTTAGAATTCCAAGTGATTAATTCAAGAAGCCCTTTCTCTTCTCAAGGCCCTTGTAGTATGGAGAGAGATGGAGGTACAGAATTACTTGGAGTGCCTTGGAAGAGGGGGTCAGGATGTGCAATTTTTCTTTGTTTAGAAGATTTCTGGGTGAAAGCTGCAGTCCTGCCTGCAGTGGATTAAACATTCTTATAATGCAAACTTCGTAGATTTGCATTGCTGTGTGCTTTATGGTTTATTTGTCAGTCTCCAGGGCACCAGATGGGTTCTTTTCATCCAGTAAGTTCCAGCAAACCCCAATATTAGTTTATTCTTGCTGGTGTCCTCAAGCAGAGCAGTCCAGTGGCTCAGCTGTGTGTGTGGTTTTGTTCTGCTCTTGGCAAGCCAAGGCCAAGCCTTGGTGGGTGGGTGTCTGTGCTCCCTCTGGGAGCTCCTCAGGTGGAGGGGAAGAACTGCAGAACAGAGCAGAAATGCAGAAACAATTCGGAAGTCTTAGGCTGTTTTTTTTGAGTCCCTCTTCCTCCCCATCCCACGCATAATTCCATTTTTTTGGGATTCTGCAGGAACATGGGATCCTGCAGCAAAGTTCAGGCTCTTTATGGAAATCTGTGAAATCATGTCCAGATATTTCATTTCCTTTTTACCGATAAACAGCGGGGAAATAATTGGAACTTAAATGTTTAATCTCCTTCCAATTTTAAGCCATAGCAGCATATTTTGGTTTTCCTGCTGAGCCGAATTCCGCCCGCCCAGATTTTGTATAAACCCTGTGACACTTTTAGATACATCCTGATGAAACGTGTTTCCTCCCCAGGGCCACGTTGGTACAACGGCAACCAAAAAAATCGATGTCTACCTCCCCCTGCACACGAGCCAGGACAAGCTGCAGCCCATGACCGTGGTGACCATCGCCAACGCCAAGGTGCACGACCTGATCGGGCTCATCTGCTGGCAATATACAAGTGAGGGACGGGAACCCAAGCTGAAGTAATGCTCTTTCTTTACTACCTCCTGACCTCTCCATTTCTCCCCTGCAGCCTTTTTAGCATACTGAAACAGATTTTGTGTCAGTGTTTGGAAATATAAACCCTAGCACCTTCACATGTAGCAGTATTTCCCTCCGAGCAGCACAGGGGCACCTCCAGCCATTCTTCTTTCAATTAGCTGCTGTGTGCTGGGAAATGATCAACAGGAGGGCTTGGGCCTGTAAATGAATCATCATCTCAAACTATGTAAAAATAATGCAAACTGTATCTCTTTTGGTGTCACAGAGGCATTTGTTATTCCATGTCCCATCTATTTTTTGCTAGTGTCCTCAATGGCTGGGATCACAAGAAGTCAGATAAAGTCCAGAGCTCCTCTCAGTCCCTCTGCTCTGCTGGAGCACTGCTGGTGGTTAGTAAGAGCTGTTCCTTTTTCCTGGCAGATGACAGGAGATGCATGGAAAGGTTCTTCAGAACAGCTCACCTGAGCACCTTTCATTTTAGACCAGCTGTGTAAAATACTTCTGGTTTTGCTGGGCCATAGAACATAAAATAAGGACTTAAAGCAGTTTATTACAGAGTTGTCAGGTACTGGCAGGGATGTCCCTGGTGCAAGGAGGTTGATAGTTTTGTTTGGGTTTTTTCTATATGAGCCAAATTTCACATTTTTTATTGTTCCTGGAATATTGAATGAATAGGGTGGGGGTTTTTTCATCCTGAATTTCACAGCTCACTCTTTCAGCATTTTTCAGGAGCCCTGGAGGGCTCAGCAGCCCCAGCTGCTGCTGTAGCACAGCTGTGGGGGAATGGGAGTCAGGGCACTTGGGTTCCCAGGTTTGGATTTGCTGATTTCTGTTCCACAGACAGGGCACAGGAAAGCAGCCCCTCTTGAAAACACTTCCATGGATGTTCTTTCTTTGGATATGGATTTTTCCTTAGCTCTTCTCAACAGACATGTGAAATGTTTCTGGGGTTTAACACTTGGGTTTGATTTGTCCTTTTTTATGTTCTGGAGAAGAAATATGAAATTATTCACAGATGGTGCCATTTCATTTGCTGTTATTAATTTCTGCTCATTATATCACAAGTTCAGAGAAGTGTCCTTTGTGTATGATTAGGCTATTTTTTAATGAGTAAGACTGCACTGATGTCAGTCTTTGGGCACACACACATTTCTCAGGAGCAGAGCAGAGCTCAAATGGAACAGCACCCGTGAGTGGAGTGTTCCATGAACCATCACTGCCCACAGCAAAAGGCAACAGTGGGAAGAAATTAATTTCACTGTCTGCCTTGAAGGATAAGATGTTATGATGTGTCAAAAAGTGCTCATGAGCAAGGAGGCTGTCCAGTGTAATCAAATCTCAGGCAGAGAGAATAAAATAAAATAAATAATGGAGGTGTGAGCTCCCAAGAGCACAGTCAGACACAGCAGCAGCAGCTGAGAGTCTGGGGACAAAGGCTCAGGCTGAGGGCCAGGGCCTCGAGTTTCCAAGAAGTTTCTTTTCTTGTAGGTCCTTAATTATTTCTCATCATCTTTTTGTTAGCATTGCTGACTGCCAGTCCTGAAGCAAGGATTGATTTAACTGGAAACTAATTCTCATATTTCCAAGTAAGGAAGGAGGTCGTGTAGGGTGCCCATTCTGCATTGGCCATTTGCTCCTGATTCAGTCAGGTGAGAGTGTGAAAGGACAAAAAGGGGATCAGTGTGGCACTGCACTGAAATCCATCTACAGAATGCCTCAGATGGGTATGCAAGGCATGCAGAGTGACAGCTATACCTGCTAGTGACACTGGGAGAATAATGAGGAGGTTTTAGACTTTATAATTAGGAGAAACAACCCCTTCTGTCTTTAGGAAAAGAATATATTACTGCCTAATTCCTTTTCCTAAAAAATAGGTGTAAGAGTCTGAAGTGAATGAGTACTAGTTGACAGCTTTGAGAACATTCTGTATTCAATTAGGCTGCCTTTTTATTATAATTGTGTTGTATTTGTCTCTATTCAGTCTCTTGGTTCCAGGAACCACTGGCAGGGTTAGCAGCCCTGTCCCTGGCCTCCCACACATGGCCCTGGGGTGTAACCCAGCATTTTCCTGCAAGCCCCTGACAGATGTGCTGGAATGATTCCACCTGCAAAAAATAAACAAAATCCCTTTCTAGGAAGAAATTAATAGTGAGATGCACAATTCAAATAGAATTGCTATTTTTAGAAGTGAGGAGTGAATCTCTCCTTTTTGTGCTGAACTTGTAAGTTCCCAGCTTCAATCTCCCGCAGCCTGGGGGAGGTTCAAAGTGCAGAACAGTTTTACTCACTGGACTTTTTTATTTATTTTTTTACCACATGGTGACTAAATGTGTTGAGGAAGGCAGCCCATGAGTGCAGGCATGTGCAGCCCCTCTGTTCTGTGGGGCGTGAGCAGTGCTGGGGTGTTCCCAGCTTGCTGGGACAGGAGCTGGTGGCGCTGGGACCTGCTGGCTGTGCTCTGCTGTGCCTTCCTCCAGCTGGGGACAGGGCAGGGAGTGGCTCCCACTGCCAGAGGGCAGGCATGGCTGGGAGATTGGGAATTGGGAATTCCTGGCTGTGGGGCCCTGGCACGGGCTGCGCGGAGCAGCTGTGGCTGCCCCATCCCTGGAAGGGTTCAAGGCCAGAAAGTTTCTTTGCTAGTGTTTGCGGAATTTCCAAAATTCAGAGTGGTGAATGTTGCTGAATTACCTTTGGTGAGCAGAATCGCAGCTTACATTAACAGCAATGCATCATTATTCCCTGTTTTCTATAATAAATGTCTTAGTCATGACAAGATGCCTATAGATCACCTGGACTAAGCACTCTCAATAAAGCACAGTTGCAACTAAAGGTTTGTGAATTAATTGAGAAAATTGCAAATCAGGTAGTCAGTGAAATAATTCATTGTCACATCCAATCAATAAACTTTGTAAATCAACTCATTTAATTCAAAAAATGATCTATATAGATCAAGCGACCAATTAAACAATTAGCATACACTTTACAATTAATTAATTTAAGCATCAATCATGCAATTAAAACTCCAAATTTAAACTGCAGAGTTTAGAAACACGCTGCCACATGCACCTCCAGCTTTACTGCATGGCTGGGGAAAGGCCTGAGTGCTGGCAGGTTTACAGTCAGAAAGAATACTTATTTTCAGGTCAATAATTTAAACTGAAGTAACATTTGAAATAGATTTCAATGTTAGGAAATTATGATTAATACCTGTTTCGTAGCTATAAATAGTTGTTTCCCTCTGGGCTTTCATCTGTGGAAAGAAAGAGGCTCAGCTCTTTATTTCTTTCACATTGTATCTGTTTCAGCTTTCTGTGTTAGTTCTGCCTGTTGGTGTTTATTAATTTGTGACTGCTTTTAGTGACTGAACTTAGGTATTTAGGAAAGGTAAGTGTTCTGCTAATCATTGCTGCTGTGTTGGATAGATATTTACTTTTCCCATAGTTCATTACCCTGCTCACCTGCCCGAAAGCACTCTCTGCTTCTCCAGCCTACAGACACGAAACTTCCACAGTTGTTTGACCTGTGAGAAATCACAGACACCACTTGTTTGCCTTTAGCTCTGAAGTGTACTCATCATATAAATAAATAAATTTTCACAAATGGAGAAATATCCTTCCTGCTTTACGAAATCACAAAACTTTTACAGATTTTAGTGCATTTTAATCATTGTCAGGTTTCGTTTGTGGAGCAATGAAGGACGAAGACTGCTCTGCTCTGAGGTTTGGGGTTTTTCCATCACCACAGGGTTGTGGCAGCAGGATACATTGTGACCTTTGGGGACACGTTTGTGTGGTGTCACCATGCCATTTGAGAGCAGTGCTCTGTGCAGGTGTCCCTGTGCAGGTGCCCCGTGCAGGTGTCCCCATGCAGGTGTCTCTGTGCAGGTGTCCCCGTGCAGGTGTCCCCATTCAGGTGTCCCCGTGCAGGTGTCCCCGTGCAGGTGTCCCCATTCAGGTGACCCCATGCAGGTGTCCCTGTGCAGGTGTCCCCATTCAGGTGACCCCATGCAGGGTGCAGGTGTCCCCGTGCAGGTGTCCCCATGCAGGTGTCCCCATTCAGGTGTCCCCGTGCAGGTGCCCCATGCAGGTGTCCCCGTGCAGGTGTCCCCATGCAGGTGTCCCCATTCAGGTGCCCCGTGCAGGTGCCCCATGCAGGTGCCCCGTGCAGGTGCCCCATGCAGGTGTCCCCGTGCAGGGTGCAGGTGTCCCCGTGCAGGTGTCCCCATGCAGGTGTCCCCATTCAGGTGTCCCCATGCAGGTGTCCCCATTCAGGTGTCCCCATTCAGGTGTCCCCGTGCAGGTGTCCCCATGCAGGTGTCCCCATTCAGGTGTCCCCATTCAGGTGTCCCCGTGCAGGTGTCCCCGTGCAGGTGTCCCCGTGCAGGTGCCCCGTGCAGGTGCCCTGTGCAGGCGTGGTGCCGCTGCGGGCTGTGCTGAGTCGCTCTGTCCCTCTGTTGCAGTGACAATGTCAGCGCCTACTGCCTGCACATCGCCGAGGACGACGGCGAGGTGGACACGGACTTCCCGCCCCTGGACTCCAACGAGCCCATCCACAAGTTTGGCTTCAGCACGCTGGCCCTGGTGGAGAAGTACTCGTCCCCAGGGCTGGCAGCCAAGCAGTCGCTCTTCGTGCGCATGTGAGTACCCGGCTGGGCACGGCCGCCTCCTCCTCCTCCTCCTCCTCTGCCTCCCTTCTCCTCCTCCTCCTCCTCTGCCTCCTCCTCCTCCTCTGCCTCCCTTCTCCTCCTCCTCCTCCTCCTCCTCCTCCTCTGCCTCCCTTCTCCTGACCTCACCAACACTCGGGGCCACACTCCTTGGTGATGCTCTGCACTGAAGTGGTTTATAGACAAATAGTTGCAGTGTGGCTCAATAACAGTGAGAATAAAAATGCAGTAACCAAGCACACCAGCTGGACTGGACATTCCCCTCCCAAGTCCAGAAGAGTCCCCACCCCATCCACCCCTGAGACTTCAGCTGTCTGATTGTAGATCAAGAAGAATTTGCTATGTCCTTTGCTATATCCAGGGATATATACTGTGCTTGATCACTTTTATTTTTCTTTACTTGTGAATGAAAAATCTCTTAAACCATCAGAAGGCCTTAATTACTAGAGCAAAATGCCAGGAGCATAAGCCACTTCTTACTTGGGAAAAATATTTCATGTTTGGAGCTCTTGAAATGAAAATGCTAATAGGGTTTTCCTGGTTATTGGACATTACTTACATTTCTTAACACTACAGCTGCTTCTAGTTCTGAATAATCAGACATTTTTTAAAAAATCTGGCTTATTTAATTAGTTTTTATATTCTTTATTGTGTACTGTGTTTCTTAGCGACGTTGCAAAGCATCCTACAGAAAGCCATTGTCAGAAATCCCACGTGTATTCCCAAAGGCCACATTCACTTTGCTCCACTGCATCAGGGCACTGGGAAATAAAATATTCTGGCCCCAGTGTTCACAAGTAAGTTATTCAAGGCTGAGATGCTGGGCTGTGCTACACTGAGGCCGTGGTGAGGAAGAGGAGGTCATTGTCAATGGACAACTCTAAATTGTTGCTGATTTCTCATCTGGATAAATTGTCCTTCCCCAGCTGTGCCCCCAGAGCTGTCCTGGGTGCCTGAGCTGGGCTCAGTGCTCACTGCAGTGACCAGGGGTGGGTCAGGGGCTGGGGCTGTCCTTCCCATGGGGACACAGAGACCTCAGTGGGGTCTGGGGTGGCTCACAGAGGTGGCACTGCCCTTCTTGTGACAGCCCAGAGATCTCAGTGGGGTCTGGGGCTGCCCAGCAGAGCTCTGCCTGCAGCAGGCAGCAGGAGAAGGGCCCAGCTGCAGAAAAATGCAAAATCTTTTGGTTTACCATCATTTGTGCTGATGTGAGGAGCTTCCTTCTAGCTTGGAGGTGCTGCTGTGGAGAAATAGGACAGCTGCATCATGAGCAGTGCTTTTCTGAAAGGGTCAGTTTGGTGGTGCCAGCATCCGCATTTTAATTTTAAATGGCTTGTGATTACTGTGTAAATAGCTAGGTTTAAATTAGAATTTTTAATGTGTCCCCTAGAGTAAAGAATTACTTGATCATCACTTGATCAAAAAGGTTGTTACCTCTGTGAGTTTACATGTGTGTGCTGTCTTATTTTTGTAGGGATTTGCTGTAAATTCTATGTCTTCTTCCTCCCCTGTCACCCTACCGGTGCATGTAATTGTGGTTTTATATTTTGCATCTCTTTTTTTTTTCTCCTCCTCATGCTGAAGTACTTCAGCTGCTGCCATGTCAGCCTTGTGACTTGTAATGTTTATTAACATTGAATCACTGTTGAAAAATGTTGATGCTTGCGAGGAGCTCCGTGCTGGGGCCGCGCTCCTCCTCGCGGGCTGAGCCCCGCCAGGGACCCCCTTCTGCAGGACATGTTTGAGCAGAAACAGTTTGCAGAACTTTACACACTTCACTCCTGCCAAGGCAAACTCTGAGCCACTCGAGTCAGTTGTAAATACCCAGAGGTGGTGGCTGGAAGTAGCCCACAGTGCAGTTTATATTCCGAGCTGCATGTGGATGTCTTTGTGGCTGTACAGAGTAGCAAATAATTGAGTTTGATTAGGAAGAGGGACCTCATTATCCCCCCACCTGTGCCCAGCTGGTAGGGGAGGGTCGAAATGAAGCCATTAGCTGTCGCTCTTACTGGCATCTCAAAGAGCTCAAATACATCTGTGTCTTATTTTCTTTTCTGGCACAATCAGTCGAGCAAGCTAAGCAGGCATGACCGAATTTGGCAAGTTCCAAGGACTCTGGCAAAGTTACACAAGGAGAAGAAGGAGGGCAGTCGTTCTGGCTGCTCAGTGCCCATTAGCCTAGCGAGCTGTGTGTTTGGAAGGTGGCTGCTGTGGAGAGCAGAGCTTTGAGCTTTGTCCAGCGCCAGGCACCGCACCCGCGCACGCCCCGCGCTCCATCCGGGGGCTTTGCCAGGGAGAGGCAAGCAGAGCTCCCCATCCATGGGAATACAGGCTTCTTGAGGTGCTGAGGTCATACCTGAAAGGCTTAAAATAAATCTGTACCATCATTAGGGCTTTTTCCCTTGGAAATTGTATTGTTGGAACATGACACGCTCAGTCTAATGGTGTTTCGAGGAGCTGTAGCTCAGCTGCCAGTTGGCACACAGAGCAAATTTGGCATCCAGTTCTTCTGCTCCGTAGCACTTTTTTCTGTTTTGATATTGTACTTAAATTGCTTTGACTATTATATACAAATTTTCAAAGCCATACCCGATAGTTTAAGGTTTGAAACCCTTTTAAAATACCAGACTTGCATTGTGCTTTTGCAAATTCAGTTCAAAGCCCTGAAATGTGTTTTTTCTTGGACTCCAGGAGCAGTCCCCAAAAGGCCTGTTCCTGATTTGTGCATGGGGGTGGGTAATCTGCAAAGTACATTTTAGAATATTCATATAAAATTTAAGACAGTTAATGTGGGTGCGAAATTAAGAATGTGGCTCTCAGGATAGTGCAGAGGGAGGGGTAGGAGGGCATCAGAACACTTGATAGAGGGCTAAGGACTGCTATAGTGGTGTTAAAATGCAGCCAGTTGAACTCAATAGTGCACAGAGCTATGGAAGGCCAATCTGAGATGCACAAAAGCAGGTCATTCAGGCTCAGAATAAAAATTGTGGCTGGTATTAGTTAGTCCAGTTCCTATCACTGTGCACTTTATCTAAAAAATTACCCAGCTTAAGGTAAGTCCATTGCATCAGCTGGGATTTTGAGTCTTAAGTCTGACTTTGTGCTGATCGAGTGGAAATTGCTATTAGTCACTCCCAGGCACTTCCAGCCATGCCAGCTTGTTATGCAGTGAGCTTTAAGTGCCATAAATTCCACTTCTGGAAAGTAAATTCCACTTCTGTGTTAAGAAAAAAAAAAAAAAAAAAAAAAAAAAGGTAAAAATTACTCTAGATTGGAAAGGAGCTTTTCAAAAAGTTCTCTTCTGATTCAGAGCAGAAACCCTTTGTCCTTGCAGGGTGGGCTGTTTTGTTTTGTGGCAGAAGGGGGGACCCTGCCTGTTCCCCTGGCACCTCAGCACCACGAGGAGAGCTTCTGCCTGTGCTGCTGCTTGCCTTTCCCTCTCCTGAACCTTGCCACCCTGGCTCCAGCACGGAGGCTGTAAAAGAAGATGGAAAGCCAAGTTACTGCAGAATGATCACTATCATTAACATTCACGGGTGGTTCACTTATCATTCCTGACTGCACAGACATGGCAGCCGTTATGAAACGTCCACAGGTGTAGCACGATGATACATATTACATTGTGCCACAATGGATTTATGTATTCTGTAACAAAAGAAAAGTGTAATGAAAAAATACAGAAGGTAATCCTTTATTCCTCCACTGCACAATTTATCAGTAATGCCTGTGGATGATAAGTGCCAGGGATTTCCTTTGCTTGATTTAACCTTGTCACCCAGGTATGTTTTTGCAAAATGACAGAAAATACAAGCTAAGGAATTTCTTTGGCTTCCAATTTGCCAGCAGCACTTTTAATTGATTGACCAGCATCTGCTTGTCTGTCCTATTTTCAGTGTGTTGACCTAAAAGGAAGGTATCACACCTTAGCAGAGGGAGGTAAAACACATTGTTAGTGATTGCAATTAGGGATGTGCTGGGATTGGGCTGAGTGAGGGCAGTCCCTGCCCATGGCCAGGGCAGAGCACGCTGGGCAGTGGTGGGCTGAGGTGGCTGTGTGTTTCTGCAGCCCAGCCTGCTCTGCTGGGGCCACACCAGGCAGGGCAGGGCTGGGCTGGGCTGGTGGTGCTCCAGAAGCTCCAGTGCTGAGCACAGCTCAGGACACCTGGCAGCGCGTCCAGTGCCAGGACAAGGAGCAGGGGCCCTAAACTAAACCACAGCAACTTCCACCTCAACGTGAGGAAGAACTCCTTTCCATGGAGGGTGGCAGAGCCCTGGAACAGCTGCCCGGGAGGGGCTGGAGTCTCTCTCTCTGGAGATGTCCCAGACCACCTGGCTGTGCTCCTGTGTCCCCTGCCTGGGCAGGGGATTGGAGAGGGGGATCTCCAGGGGTCGCTTCCCACCCCAGCTAATCTGTGGTTCCACGGGGCATCTCCTCTGGGCACAGAAACATGCCCTGACTCTGGCCTGGCCCCAGGATGATGTCAGGAGCTCTTTGGTCTGGGCCTTAGTCCACCCCGGCTCAGATGTGAGGGGTTGCCGAGTGCTGAAATGTTGCTCTGCCGTGGTGGTGGTGCCTTGTGGGAGGGGAGCCGGGGCAGGGAGGGCAGCAGCTGGAGCAGGGTGGGGGTCCAGCCCCCCTGGCTCTGCTCCAGAGCAAACAGCCAAGAGTTTACGAGAGCGGGGCGCGCTCCGCGTCCCACCGCTCCTGCCAAGCACTCACTCGCGGCTCGCACACTAAATATAGCCAAACACACAGGCTTTCTTATTTTGCTTTGATCAGTAAAATAAACTTTCAGAGATTGTTCTGGGATGAGATCCAGCTTCTGGGGCAAAGAATGGCCGTGGCTCGGGCAGGGGTTAGTAATGGAGTGTCAGGGAAATCAGCCTGACAGTTCTCAGGCCAGCTGCTCAATGGAGAGGGCTGGCTGAGCCGGGCCAGCCCGGAACACGGGCGGGAGCACAGCAGCCTGCGCTCTTCAGCAGCCGAAGTGTCAGGAACTGAGACAGAATCTTCCATTTTTGGGACGTTCCTGATCGTGGGAGTGTGAACAGCCCTGAGCTGGGGCCATCTGCCAAGGGCCACTCTGTGCCCAGTGGGAAGGGTCTGCAGGCCCTGCTCTGTTTGGGGTGAACAATGTTGAGAAGCATTTTGTACAAAGGGGACAATTGTGACTCCGGTTGTTTTGGCCATCGCGGGTTATGGAAGCCTTCTGTTGCCTTTGCAATTTCTTTTTTCCCTGGAATATTTTAATTTATTTCCCTGTACTTTGATTGGAGTTTTCTGGAAAATTCCTGTAGATATTGCAGAGCATTGTATGAGTTACCTGGAGGCACCAGGTGTTGTGATGGTCCGGTCCAGCACGGAGGGCTTTTCATGCAGCACTTCAATGAGAAACCTTGTGTTGTTTGAATAAAAGCACAAAGGTAGTCTCCTTTTTGTGATTATAACTGTAGAACAGGTTTTTCACTTTAAAGAATCCACTGAATCTTGCTCAGCAGGGCAGCTGGGACTGAGGCTTTTGGGAAGTGAGGGATTGGCCAGGTAAAGGGCAGGTGTGTGGTGCTTGTGCAGGTCATGAAACTGCTGCTCCACAGCAGCTTCAAGGGAAATTGCTCCTCAGTGGAGTGCTGGGGAAGATCTCTGCTCATTGCAGGCGTTAGCCCCTGAGCCCTGGGCTGTTCCCAGGACAGCAGTGTCACCTGCAGTGGCACTCCCTCCCTCAGCTCTGCTCCTGCTGCGCTGAACGCGCGGCACAAACAGAGGGAAAAGCAGATACATGAAAAGGTTGGGATTATTTGGTTTGAAGACGAGTAAGATAGAGTTATAAATAATAAATTGTCTGGAGAACATAAATTTGGGCTTTTAGGCAGTTTCATTTTGCCAGGAACAAAGGGAATTGAAAATGAAATTCAGATGAGACCAAGGCAGAACCGAGGAGAGGGAAACGGCGTCTCACACCAGCGAGGGGGGACAGGGGGACATGTCCTGAGCCCAGGCTTGATGCTGCTGCCAGGAGCATGGTGGGCACCAGGACACCGAGCTGTGGCCAGCACGTGGCCAGGCAGGGACTCCTGGCCCCTGGGTCACGCTGCAGTCGGTGCCCTGAGCAGTGAGGGCTCTGTCCTGGCTGGGTCACCGTGGGCTGGGGATGCCGTGTCTGATGTGACCTGAGCTCCAGCCTCTGGTCCCAGCGTTTGTGTTTCAAAGTGACATGTAATATGGGTTTGTTTTGCAGGATGTACTTGTGTTGCTTGGATTGCTTTTGCCTGCCAGTTGCTTTTAAAAATATTCCAGCTGTGCTGTTCATATAGAGCTGTACTCCCTGATTAAAATTCCTGGTTGCCAGATACAAGGCTCCTCCTCCTGCCCAAATAGCTTTGCAAACCAGTTTTTTCCATGCAGAGCAATCTCTCCGGAGGGAGCCTTCAGCTCTCGGATTTCCCTGGAACTGTCTGCAGTGACATCTACTGACATGAGCCGAGACTGACTGCGAGGGCTAAGGGGCAAAATTTACTGATCTGCTCATTCAGAGTCTCTTCTATTATATTGTCATCTTCTGTGCTTCCCCAGGGGTGCCCTTCTTGGTGTCTGTGAGCAGTGTCCCCCACAGCCGTCCCCGTGCTCCTTGCAGTCCTTCCCCTGTGTGGCCTCTCCCATGGGTGATGGCCAGGACAAGGACCCACTGCCTTGGATCTTTCTGGGAGATTTTGTGCCTTTGTGTTCACAAACACGTGTTCAAAGGAGCCCCGGGAATAATGCATTGAAGAAATACCTCGGTAGTGCTGCAAAGCTGCAGTCACTGAGGGGTGTGCTGGCCTTGTCCCTAAGGGTTTGTTACGTGTGGGACACGGGTGAAAATGCCACTGCAAGCAGCTTTTCTGTAGTGTGCTGTAAAGCACAGACACGAGCTGAGGAGATGAGGAGCCCCCCAGGTACACTGGCTCATTTTTCTCTTCTAATGCTGAACGCCAAGTGATCAAAAATAACAATAAATTAGGAAAATCCTTACACTCCTTGCCTTAAATCTCAACCCATTTTGGCTGGTTTTGTCTCTGCCTTGCTCAGGCAGTTTGCTTGGTTTCTCCCTTTAACTTCCCCTTCCAGCCCAAGTTCGTTAACCGTGTGCCTAACGAGTGCTTTGCTTGAAGCTAACGAGGGCTGCGGGGAGCTGCCAGTGATGATTGTTTTGTAAAACTGCATGTGCATCTGTCTTGCAGAAATGCTGCTCATGGATTCTCACTTATTCAGGTGGACAGTATGAAGGTCACCATGAAGGATATCTTACAAAAGGCCTTAAAGAGAAGGAAGGGATCACAGAGAGGCTCAGGTGGGTTATTTATCATATTTTCTAGAGGGCAGGGTGTTTCCTCCACGAGTATATTTTATATCTCTTTTTAACCGTTGCGAACGTTGCTCAGGTTTTGGGGGGTTGTGTCCCAGCCCCACTCACAGCAGTTCTGTGCACAGGTCTGTGCTCTCCATGCTGGCACAAAGCTGGCAGTGCAGGAGCTGCATAATGTTTGCTGCAGAGCAGTATATCCATTCCTGCAAATATTTATTTATGATAACAAATCCATTTGCATTCAAGACCAGTTCGTGGTAATTTGGGATGATGGGTGGAAGTGCAGCAAGTCCAGCCCATGATAGAGTTTGTATATATACTTCTAATTTATGTAAGAAAATTATGCTTAGTGCGATTTTAAATAATTTCAAGAATTCGTTGTTACTTGTAGTGAAAAATTTACTTTCTGCAATGTTATCAAAATAGTGCTGTTATAGTTAAGGCATATGAACACTTAAAAAAGGAAAATGTACAGTGCTCATATTTCTATTTTAAACAATGTTTTTCTGGGGGGTAGATGTGCATTCACATATATGTTAGTGTATATATTTCAGAAGTATAAGGCTGAGAGATCTTTCCAGCAACAAGAAATAATTACTGAGAGAAATTGCTCTGAGTCTTGTCACGCAACAAAGGAACTTTAATATAAACCCATCTATATAGTGGGAAAGATAAGGATCTTGTCTTTGTAAATGAATGAAACCTCCTTATACACCCTCAGTTTTAACTATGGGAAAAGAAAATAAACCCCGTTCTCCTTAGAAAAAGTAGTTCAGTGCAGTTTTTAAATGCGTATATAATCTGTCATGGATTTAATTAGCTATCTTCAGATGAGAGCTGAAGTTTTAATAAAAGTTAGAAGAGATAACACAGTGAAGGACACGGATGAGCTGTCTCAAGGCCATATTCCAAGGGAACGATAAGAGCTGTAAAAAATGGCAGAGAAGAGCAATTGAATGGAGCAATGAAAATCTGATTCTCGTAAAAAAAAAGGGGGGGGGGGGGAGGAGGAGAGGAGCAGCGCTGGGGGGAGAGAGGAGCCCCGGCAGGCTGCAGCAATTTGGAGGGGGGCCAGCAGCCATCGCTCAGGCCGGCTGCGCGCCGCGCTCCAGATGTGCCAGCGGCACTCGCGCCCCGCCAGCTGACTGCGCCGTGTGATAACCTGCTCTCTGGATGCCCATCGCTGGCTGCAGAGATAGAATTAAATGATGATGATCTTCCCACAAGTTGGGAGAGGAAACAATGCATATAAATCTTGATTTCATCTCAGCGTGAGAAGTCTTTATCCATCATCACTCATAATGAACAAGTCGTTAGCGGCGATGAATGGCGGTGGGGTTTTTTCAAACACCTCTTTTGTTCACTTTTTGGGTGACTTTTATTTATTTCCTGGGGTCAGATTTCCCTTCCCTGAAGGGAGGTTGCTAAAGGATTCACTTAGCTCAGTCTTTAAACTGCTTCCCCCCTTCGTGTAACAGATGTTTTATTCTTTGTCCATTTGAAATTTGATTCTGCTTTGACTTTGTTATTTTTGCTCAGTAGTTTAGAGAAGGAATGGACCTGGCATTTCTTCCTTCAGCTAATACATTCACCTCTACTGCCTTGGCCCTCCTGCTCAGAACCCTTTTCAGGAACAGGGTATATAGGGATGTATCAGAATTTTTTATTAACATTAACTTAGCTTATCCAAACCTTTCCTTATTCCCAATTCCCTGGATCCAGACAGGCTGTTCCAGTCCCATCTGCCACGGGCTGGCCATGCTGTGAGGGCAGGGAGAGCTCAGGATGCCGCCACAGTGGGCACAGAGAGACTGGAGCAGGAGCGAAACGAAAGATTTTGCCATCATTTCTCACCTACCCCCAGATCCCTCACCATTGCAGAGGATGTGCCTCTCGCTGTCACTGGGAGATGCAAGGATAAATGGAATTGCAGATCAGAGCATTAGCACTGCACAGGCCTGGGCCAGGGTGCTTCAGGTCATTATTAACCAGTGGATTAGGATGTCAAAGTTCTGAATAAAAGATAAGACATAATTTAGGAGAAACATTTCTCCTCATTCAGCAATGTTTCCTTTAAAGCTGGTTGGTCTGATTTTTAAAAAGTCGTTACTAAAAATAGGCTGGATGTGTTTATTTAAAGTTTTTGGAATATTTTAATAAAACAGAAATGCCCGTGAGCTTTTCTGCCTGTCTCCAATGGGTCTCCAGATCAGCCTTTTCAGGACAGATGAATTTATTGCATTACAGCTTAGGCTGTTGTCAAGTACTGGTAGAAGCAGTTGCTTTCTGATCTGTTTTCACCACTGACTTACAGGGCATTTTTCAGACTGGTCCTGAATTGGCAGGAAAATGCAAACCTGGGTTGGCTACTTTGGGTGAGGAAAATTTGAGGAATTCCTGTGGTGCAATTGGGAAGGGTTTGTTCAGCATGACTAGGGCTAAAACACTAGGCTAGCTTTCTCCAAATACTTTGTTCAGCCAGTAAAGATTATTTGTTGCAGCAAAATACTGATCAGTAGGAGACAGAAATGGGCTAGAACCTTTTCTTCATAGAAAGGGCCTGAAAAAACAGCAGCAATATTCTGACTGTGCCTAGCTCTATTTAGATAAAATTATTGCAAACTGTTCAAACTATTTCACCTTCCTTGCAATTCTTCTTTCTTAGTGTCTCAGGGCTTTTGACATATGAACTCTGACCATTTTTAAATGACAATATTTGAGCCAGCCAAGGGGAAGGGCAGGTGGTGCAGTACCTGGATGTGCTGTAGCTCAGAGAGCCTGGCCCCCAGTCCTCTCCTGGAGGACGTGCTTGTCCTGCAGCAGGACAGGGGGACCTGGTGACCTGTCCCACCACAGGCGCCCACGGGGGCTAATGGGAGCACTGGATCATCTCTGCCACGTGCCCAAATCACCAACTGGGAGAGGCACAGGAATGGCTGCAAGTTAGGAAAGAGCCTGTAACACCCAGTCGGTGCTGCATACTGGAGAAGATAAATCTGCAGAGGAAATGGTTGAGGCAGATGTTTAATTAGTTGGAGCCAGGCTGGATAAATCAGGATAGGAGCTGTCTATGCAGATACGCCGGTGTGCCTTCCCTTCCTCTGGGCTGGTGTCACTGCCTTTAGAAACAAACTGTTCTTTCTGCTGAGAGAGAAGCAGCAGCAGGAGTTGTACAGCCTCTCCCTTACTGTAATGGATTCCCCTGTGTACAATCATAAAATAGAAAATGTAATTGATGTTTTCTTATGGTAATGAAAACTAACGAAGTCGAATACTTTATCATCAATTTGTTTAACCTATTGCGTGCTCAGCAGCGTGTATTGCACAGGCATATTTCATGGGAGGGCTGGAAATAAAACTGCAGTTCTGGGATGAGCTTCTAGGGGAGACTGGTCTAATCCAGGATGGGCCACCTTGAGGGGGCTCAGAGGCATTGCTTGTGCAAGAGGGTTTTCTGAAAATAGCTCAGACGGGAGAGAAAGAGCCGAGGATGGGCACAGAGAGAGGAGCTGGAATCTCCATCAGTGCCACAGGGACCTGGCTGGGCACTGGGATAACAGCCCTTGGAGAACCCTCCTGTCCAGGGGTAGTTTAAGGATTGTTTTGTATAATCCTGCCATGCCTACATCTCCTTTCTGTGTGCACTTCAGCAGCTGATGGTGTAAATATAAAATCTCTCTGCAGTGTGGCAGATCTGCAGAAAAGAACTCACATGCTGGAGATTGGGAACGTAAGAACTTCCTGTTCTCCTTGAATTTATCAGTAAAAATGTCAGATGCCATGCTGTCTGGATTTTGAGCAGCTCTAATAACCGAGTCCTGAAAAGCTGTTTTAGAAGGTGAGACTGGGGTGTTTTAGTGCTTGGGATAATTCTGCTCCCTAGAGATCAGTTAACATTAACTTCTGGAGCAGGTAGCTGTTGGGCACGCTTGGAATCCCACCCTCAGCTTGGCAGAGGAAGCTTTGTAGGTCGCACAGGTCAGGTTGCAGAACTGTAAAACACCATGACCCCTGGAACTTGATTTGCTTTACTGGGAAATGATTTTCCTGCTCGCTCAGTCTGGTGTGTGTTTTTGCTGGTGTTACTTTCAGCAGTACTCATGTGTTACCCCATTAACATGTAAGAAATCTGGGTTGTGGTAGGTGTGCACTTTAAATCCTGCTTTTTTAGGGAGGCTCAGAGGGACCAAGGCAGGCACAGCTCTTCCAAGGTGGAAGGCAGAGCCCATGCTCTGCTCCCAGGGCTCAGCTGGGGCTGGGGCTGACAGCAGCCCACAGAGTGCAGCAGGCAGGAGATCTTATCAGGCTTTTTATATCTGCACCAAAGCCTGCACTCAATATTGCCTGTAAAATATGTTTGCATGGATTACGATTTTAAGAACATAGGAGAGATGGTGACTTCATCCTTGATACTTCATGTATCTTGATGCCATGGTGATTCTCAAATTAAATATGTGCAGGAACTATATGTACACTTGGAAGTCATCTCCCTGCCTGTGAGCTGTCTCATTCCTGCTGCTCTTCCACAAACACATTCCCTGGGACGCCAGTTGCCTTCTCCTCCAGAGCTCAGCTGAATGGACTATAAATACTAATGTAAAGTAAATAACAATGCAGAGAGAATGTGTGCAGAGGCTTTGTTTTCAAACAAATTAAGCATCGATGTCAGTATATAAAAACTGAATGTTCTTAGACGGAGATGAGAGACAAAACTAAACAACATAAAATGCTGAAATGTTGGAATAATCCTGCCTGCTCCTGGTCCGTGTCAGCCTCTCTCCATCTGAAATTTCTAGTGAGCAGAGAAGTCTCCTCTGATTAATCTTGTCTGATTTCAAGTAGAAATTCTTTGCAGGGTGAACATGCTACTGATTATTATTTAATAGCTGCCTCCGACTGCAAACATCCCCCGACCAGAAAGGCTCAGTCCTTTTAAGAACAAAATGCTCTACAAGTTTAATTGTTATAAACAAAACCTTCTGCCAACATTGCACAGACGTGACCTGTATTTTCCGTAGGTTAGAGGGAGAGTTATTAGCTCAGTGTTCTGTGAGTTTGGAGAAAGATTAATACTTTTTCAATAAATGAAAACAGCTGCTTTGCAATAACATTCAAGTCCCTAACAGCTGTCAACCAGTGCTTTTTGCATTCTTTAAAATGTGTAAAGTGACCAAAAATAGTTTAAAATAATCTTCCTGGTCTGTTTAAGTGTATTATTTGACTGCCACAGGAAGCTGAATAATAAGAAAAGAGAAAGATTCAAGAAACAGGCGCAGGACTTAAAGATAAAAGCCTCCATATCATATTTTAGTCCCTACACCAGAATCGGAGGAATTGCAGCTGCCAAGGGCAGGGAAAGGAGCCTGTTCCACCCCCTGGTTCCTGGGAGCACAGTCTGTTACAGAGCCAGGTTTTGTGGTGGTTGGTTATTGCCATGGTTTGGATTTGTTCACACAAAGTTCAGGTTACCCTCAGAACCTGAGGACTCTCAGATGAAGAGTTCTGCTTGGGGCTCATCTTTGTGTGAGGAGCAGCTGGGGAGGAGAGCTCTGAGTTGTGTTTGAAAATTCAGTTTCTGACATGTCAGTGTCAGCACCACATTTAATGTCAAATTTCGTGACTTAAATGTTCTAAAGCAGCTGCTGGAGGAGCTGTGGGCCTTGCTGGGGTTTTCCTTCCTCATCCTACCTTGTTGGTGGGAGAGTAAGACAAAAAAATGTCTGTAAAGGGAGGTGTGTGTGTATTTTGATTGCACATATATGTATTTATTTATCCATTTTGAAAAAGGAGAATTGAAAAGATAAACCATGTAAAGCTGCAGCCCTGTGGATTAAAGCACTTCTAACAGATGAACTACAGTTAGAATAAACTGCCGTCAAAGTTTGATACTGTCATGGAATGATGGTAGCTGAGGAGTTTAAATTTAAAAGTAAATATGTTCGAGTAGGCGATGCATATGTTTGCTCTGACTCTTTCTGGGATGGAAGCCCCAGCATCTGTGACAGTGAAAAGCCAATTAATTTGTGTTTCCTTGTGTTCACACTCGTGCTTTTCTGCTTAATGGCAGTTGTGAGTGGCTCTGGCTCCGGGTGCTTTGTTTTGGATCATTACAGCAGCCCTGCAGAGCCTGGTGCAGGGCATGAGCAGCTCTACCTGCAAACCCCCCAGGGATCCCTGCAAAGCCCTCAAGGTCCCTGCTGCTGCCAGGGGGCTCTGCCTTACCCGGGCACGGCTGTGCCGGCATTCCCAGGGCTGTGCCGGCATTCCCAGGGCTGGGATCAGCACCAGTGCCGGCATTCCCAGGGCTGTGCCGGCATTCCCAGGGCTGTGCCGGCATTCCCAGGGCTGTGCCAGCATTCCCAGGCCGGCATTCCCAGGGCTGGGATCAGCACCAGTGCCGGCATTCCCAGGGCTGTGCCGGCATTCCCAGGGCTGTGCCGGCATTCCCAGGGCTGTGCCAGCATTCCCAGGCCGGCATTCCCAGGGCTGGGATCAGCACCAGTGCCGGCATTCCCAGGGCTGTTCCAGCATTCCCAGGGCTGTTCCAGCATTCCCAGGGCTGTGTGTGGCTCTCCTCACCGCTCCCAACCAGGGCTGATGCTGGAAGGGGCAGAGCTGCTCCCTGCCCGTTTTTGGGGGTGTTTCCTGGAGCAGGGTGAGCCCCTGGGTGCAGAGAGGCCAGTGCAGCTGCTGGGAATGATTTCCTCCTGCCCAAGCCCGGCTCAGCTCTGCAGCAGGATGATTTATTTATCCCACTCCCCCTTTCCCTCTCCCCAGCCCGTGATGCTGAGCAGACCCCGCTGTGTTGGTGTACGGGGAACAGCTCATCAGAAATAAAGTGTGTGAATAGTTGGTCAGAGCAGCAGTGTGCCTTGGGCTGGGGAAGGGCTGGGTACCAGCCCAGGAGAATTTTTCATGCCCAGCCTCCAAAATGAAGGTGAAATATTGAACAGTTTTGGACCTGTTGGTATTGAATCCATGTGGTTACTGGTTCTACTGGTTTGGTAATAATGCTGTAATTCAGGTGACATTTTAGGGCCAGGCTGAGAGCGGGGCAGCTGCAGAGTTTAAAATAAAATCTGTGTATTGGATTTCTGCTGTAGGTGCTTTACATTATAGATCAAAGATGACGATTTTGTCTCAGCTTTTTTTAGAGCTGCACATTGCTAATGCAAAAAGGTAGCAATTAAGTAAAACCCTTCTGTTGAGCTGTGCACAGCCTGGGTTGCTGCTGGCCATGCTGCACATTTGCTGTTCCCCAGAAAAGCAATCCAGAAATGAAGTGTTTGTTTCTTTTTAAGGGGCTTTTGACTAAATTCTTTAATTTCACTGGCTGTCAAGGTAGTGTTAAGTAAAATAGGTTTGAACTGCTGTAGTTTTTGTGTACTGGACTAGATGTCAGAAACCTTTGCCATCACTGGAAATTCTGTCACTCTGGATTTACTATCTGTTTCCCACAGCTGAATTCCTGAGCAGTGTGATTTAACACCTTGGCTCTCCATCAACCAGGCCTGGCATTTATTTGAATGCATTACACCACTGGTTTCCATAAACTATTTTACAATTGTTTCATATAAATGACTGTTTATTTCTACAAAAACCATCTGTATTTCTGTGGAGAGCGGCAGATAACTGTGTGTAAAATTCGGTAATGTCACAACAGTGCAAGTTAAGGAAAAACAGATTGGGCTAAAAAAAACCTCTCGTGCTTGTGCATAATGTTAAAAGTTTGTTTTCACTATTTAAATATCTTTATTTATTAACCAGTATTTGCATTTGTAATGATAAAATCTTTATTCCACTTCAGAGGTGTTGAGGGGCTTTGGGGATTTTTAGCGGATAAACAGATTTAAGACGTCCTCGCAGCAGCAGGATTGGAGATGTAAACATTC
This sequence comes from Ammospiza nelsoni, assembly GCF_027579445.1. Taxonomy (NCBI): domain Eukaryota; kingdom Metazoa; phylum Chordata; class Aves; order Passeriformes; family Passerellidae; genus Ammospiza; species Ammospiza nelsoni. The sequence continues at coordinate 11,365,315 of NC_080652.1, read as the reverse complement.
TGCTCTGCAGCCAGTTCCTCTCTCAGTGTTTACATATTTTCTGTTGTTTTATTGTCATTGCCAAGCACACAATGGAATCCTGCCCCTTCTGTCATGTTCTGAGAAGGCTCCTGAGCCCTCTCCCTGTTCCCCCTTTCTCTGCAGTGCACTGACCCTGCTCCTCCCTCTGCCCAGCGCTCATCCCCTGGGCCATGTCCAGCACCCGGGGCTCCCCCAGGCCTCCCCAGGGACCAGGAGCTGCCTCGGTTTCCCTCCTCCCAGCCAGCACCCAAGGAGCCTCCACACTGAGCTATTTTAATTCCTCCATCTGCTGCCCATGTGGTGGCAGAGGGAACGCTGGAATCCAGCAGTCTTACACTTAGCACGACTGATACTTTCTGACAGACTATTTGAAATGATAGAAATACATAAATCTCCTCTTTTTTATGACCTTGTAATAGCTGCAACATATTTCCAGCAAATATTTTCTATAGCAATAATAAAAAAGCGATAACAAAAAAATAAATATAAATATAGTTTAAACTCAAGCGGAATCGTGCTTTCAAAGCCCAGGGATGGAGCAGCAAAGCAATAAATCACAAATCCTTGTGAAAGGAGGGACTTGAAATGGAAAGTCCCACAGACATCAGTGTTAAGTGTTTATCAACAGGGGTTTTTGACTGCTCTGCTGCCTTCTGCCTGCGCTCAGTTCCCTTTTGCTTGTTCCCTCCTGCCCAGCATCTGTCACCGTGGCTGTTGGGCTGTGGCTGCCTAACTGCCCACATTTCCGATCTTTTCTTTCGTATTTTCTTTGTTACTTTTTCTTTCCCTTTGTTATTTCCTTTGGCCCCAGAAGCTGTGGCTGCCCTGGATCCCTGGCAGTGCCCAAGGCCGGGTTGAGCAGGGTTTGGAGCAGCCTGGGGCAGGGAAGGTGTCCAGCATGGCAGGGCTGGGACTGGAGGAGGTTCCCTGAGCCGTTCTGTGGCCCCGTGGTGCGTGCAGAGTGAGCAGGAGCAGGGTCTGGGCGTGCTGCCGCTCAGGCTGCAGGTGCTGCCCCACGAGCACCACGTGTAAGGTGCTGCTCACGCCAGCTGCTCTCAGTGTGGGAGGTGGCAGGGCTCTGTGGAAGGGGTTCCAGGACAGACAGGTTTGCCTGGGCGTTCTCACCAGGCCAACTGAAATTGTAACAGGAGCCCCTAGCAAGGAGCAGGATTAATGGATGGCATGTGAGCAATTGCAGCATACAGGGGCATGGCTGTGGCAGAGCAGGCTGTGCTCCAGCACGCTGACAGGGAGCCAGAGACCATCTGAAGGGGATGCTGGGTTTGCCATGGCACGCTTAGATTTCCAAAAAAGATTTGACAAAGGCTCATAAAGCAATTAAGCTGTCACAGGATGACAAGGAGGATCCTCACATGGATTAATAATTGATTAAAAGACAGGAAACAAAGAATAGGAATAATGGCCCTTGGTGATTAGTAACTAGGTTACTGGTGGAGCTCCAGTGGAACTGGTGGAACCTGCATTGTTCCTTAATGTGGGGCATGGAAAGGATGTGAATGCTGATGTGACAAAATGTGCTGTTGATACAAAAGAGGTAAGAATAGTGCAAATAAAAGCTGTCTGTGAAGCACTGCAGAGGTATCCACAGTGCTGAGTGACAGGACAATAAAACGAGAGAGGGAAGTCAGTGTCAATGAGTACAAAATAATATACATGGTGAAAAGCAACTGTAACTATATGTGTACAATGATGGGCTCTAATTACCTTCCATCAGTCAGGAAAAGTATCCAGCATCATCACCGTAGTTCTCTGAACACTTCTGCTCCGTGTAGGAGCAGGCAGAAAGACAAATGGAGCATCAGGAGCTGAGTCCATAAATCCCAACATACCCACGTCTTAATTGCTGTATTTTGTCTCAAAAAAGAGAAGTGAAGAGATGCAGAAAGGGATGAGTATGGAAATGGATCAGGCACGTGAAATGAGGAGCAGATGCTGAGGAGGGAAGGGGTTTTCAGGTGTGGAAAAGGCACAACTGGGTACAAGAGGTGTCTGTGAAGTGGAGGTGGTGGGGACAGGGAATTGGGAAGGTTTTATCCTGGTAGTTCAGAGGCAGGAGCTGCTCACCCCAAACGTTGGGGTGGCAATGGCTCATTGGAACAAGAGGAATACTTTTCCTCACACTGTGTAATCAATTCAGGAGGTAAATGTCATGGAAATGGGAAATCCAAAAGTGTTTTGGACAAATGCATGGACTGTAAAGGGAACAGAAACAGCTGATGTGGCACAGGTGGAAGTGGGGTGTTGGTGAGGATTATGGGAGCTCTTGAAGGTGAAGAGAGGGATATACAGGCATAGGGATGTGTTTTGTTACAGAGACAAATGCTGTAAAATGTAGCCTCAGTTTTCAACAGTTTGGGTGTTTTTGTTGACACTGGTCTTTTTTGATTAGGTTTGGCAACTCCACAAACATTAAGTATTCTTTCTATAATCCTTATTTCACCCTAGTAACTAGTTTGGAGATGGAGGGGGTTTAGTTGGGGTTTTGTTTAAAGCCTGGTTCCCTGCTGCAGTGTTAGTATTGTTTATTGTGCAGATTCACCCCTGACCGTGGCATTCTTCATTGCTATTGAAAGTTAATGGGGGAAAAATTGCATTCCAAACATTTGAACCCGTAGTAGCCATGGCTGAACTTAGTTGATCTCTGGTGATCGGTTCAATTTAGTTACGATTTTTAGCCATTAGGCTGGGGCTGAATGATGGTGATTTGGTTGAGGCCAAATGTCTGCAGAAAATTGGCTGTTTGATAAGAGCCCTGTTATCAGAGGGGGATACTTTCTCATTTACATTTAGATGAGTATTGATTATTTATTTACTCAGAGAAGTGAGATTCGTTCCCAATCTTATCTCTCTAGTCTCTGCTTGTCAGCAGAAAGAGAGAGAGAGCTCCTGACAACAGCCCAAGATAACAGCACTTTGTAGTGGAGATAAAAGTTGGAATGGGCCTTTTTCTAGTCTTGACTGAAAGGATAAGTTTTAAAAATTAGAACTGATGGGTCGTGTTTTCAAAAGCCCTTTCTGAAAGCTTTGCAGCTTAAATGGCAACAGAATTGGTTTGTTGGTATGCAGGTGGCTGTTCCCTTCTGCAAGGAGAACCCTTAATTTGATTACAGGGTGGGATTCTTCCCAGGCACCTTTGTGTGCTCGTGGGGAACTGTGGGTCCTGGGGTCTTGTTTTTAGTTGCTGATGAACATTCCTGTCTCTAAAGGGGTGTCTTGAAATAGCCAGGTGGGTGTCTGTGCACAGAATCCAAGGTGAGAGTGGTTCCACAGGGATTCAGGTGAAGGGATGTGTGGGATGGAGGATCACCCCAGGAGGGGTGTGGAGCCCTGGGAGCTGCCAGCAGCAGCAAAGCTTGGCTTGGGACACTGGCCAGCACAGTCCGTGCCAGGATTTTAAAGGTTTATTTTACAACTGCATTGAACATTTGCATGAGATTACAGAAATCCATAAAATCCATCTTTTGTATTGCCACTTGAAAATTTGTTGAAATTCACAGAGCAGGATTCCATTAGGGGACCATTAAATTATCCAATATTCCTACTACAGTGACATCATTTGAACTTGTGAGAGAAGCCTGATAGTAAAACTCCTCCACAGACTCAGCCTAACGTTCTTCATCTGTTGGCAAGCAGAGGTCATGTAAATGTGGACAGATATTTAAAGCATAATTGAGGAGTAGATACTCTCTGAAAATCCATTTGCACTTTTTTACTCATTTCTCAGTATTTTTCTCAGTATTTTCTGGTTTTAAGGAGTTATCCATGAGGCACGTTGACCTGCTCTGGAGCTCTATTTCCCTGCTTTCCTAGCAGAGTTAATACAGGCTTGACACAAACTGGGTAAAACAGTTTACCTGATCATGGGCTTCTCGAGCTGCTCCAGATAGAAATGACCCTGAGGCACTGCAGGGTGTGTCGAGGGGTGGTCCCTGATGGCTCTCCTCAGGGTTCTGATGGGGGTGATGTTTTTGGGGTGGAATCGGATCCTCACAGAGGGACCACGAGCCCTGCCTACCTTTGACCCTTCCATGGTGTCAGGGTTTGCCCCTGTTGGGCAGGGCTTTGGGGCTGGGTACCAACAGCACAGATGTTCAGATCTGTGCCAGCAGTGCCCTTGGATGTAGCTCAGGAATCTCTGGAAGGTGCTTGGGATGGACAGACAAAGCCATTGGCTTTGGCTTTCACTGGTCCTGTTCTTAAACCTACACCAGATTTTGAATCCAAATTGATTTACTGCTTTGAGATTTGTTTCAATTCGGTATATTTTGCTTCTGCCTAACAAGCAGGCCTGTGTTTATCTAATTTATTTTAAATTTAAATAGTTAATCACATTTCCAGTAGCCAGGAGAGGGGCAGTGTTGGTGCTGGGTCTGTTTGCCTTTCCTTGTGCTGCGTGCTTTGCTCTGCTGATGCTTTGGCAGCATCCCGTGCCCCCAGTGGTTGTGCTGGGCAGGGTGGGAGCCCCCTGTGCCCTGCAGAAAGCCTGGCACTGCACCTGCTGGGTGGCACTGGGAACAAGGAGAGTGCCCAGTGCTCCACAGGGAGGGAACGGCCCGGCCGAGCAGCGAGTGCCTCACGCGGCTGTGGGGAGATGGAATGAGCAGCTGTAATTGAAATTCTGCTGTAGTAAATTTAAAATTAATTGGCCAACAAATTCCATTCCTTAGGCATGCCATCTGAGGCTGAAAGACTTAATTTTTTTATATATTTTAAATATTTCATCATATATGCTCGTAATTCAAAGTCAGCAAACAGTCAGAAATCTTTTAAGTAGTGGTGAAGAGGGAACAGATTTTGTAATTTCAGTTCTAGGGGTTTTTTTTGCTTTGAGACCTAGTTAAAGAGGCACTTGGGTCTGCCCCCACCCCACCAGGGTCTCCCAACCCTGTCAGGACAGCAGGGCTGGGGCTGGCTCAGGGGCTTCACCTGGAATTGGATCAGTGTCCTGGTTTTGTTCCAGTTAAGCCATGTAGTTTAAGGATCCATTCAACTAGAAGATTTTTCCTTTACTGGCCTAGCTTTTGTAAAACCAATTTTTAATATGTTTTCTGTAGTTGTAAAACAGCTTTTTAAGTGGTATTGTCCTTTCTTGGGCATTTGGTTGGAGAAGAAAGAAGCTGGGACCTGAACCTCTAAGATCTACTGTTAAAATGTGAAAATAATTCATTCAAAGCAGCAGCATCTGTCCCTCTGTGTGATGCAGTCCATAAGTAAGGGCTGATTTCCTTCCCAGGTGCTTCCAATGCTCTGTGCAGGCAAGAGGGATGGGAGCAGCAGGGAGCAACACTGGGCCCTTCTTCACTCAGGACAGATGCCCAAAATGCCCCCAGGGAGTACAGCGAGGTCTGAGGGTGTTTCCCACTCCAGGCAGGGGCTTGGTGCAGCCTCACCTGTGCAGGGACAGGTGGGAGTGTTGGACAGGGGTTTGGCAGGGCAGGGACAGCTGTGGACAGTGGGATGTGCTGTTTCCCTCCACAGCATCCTCCAGCCCTTCCTTTGGCAAGGGGCTCGGGGACATCAACACCCACCTGTGTGTCCTGGGCTGCCAGCAACCTCGTGTGAGTTGAACGTGCTAAGCCATGGCTTTGTTAGAAAACAGATGATTTTACAAGTTACTTTATGTTGCAGGTCCTCAGTATCGGCTGGAGAAGCAGAGTGAACCTAATGTCCCAGTAGATTTAGACTGTACCTTGGAGAGCCAGAGCACTTTGGAATTCTGCCTTGTCCGGGAGAACAGTATGTTTCCCCTTTTCACTTTTGCTCTTGTAAACTGCTTAAACTCACATAAGTTATGTATTTTGGAACACAAGCTGTACTGTCTGGGCAAGTACGTTTTGACGAGACTCTCTGTCCCGAGGCACTTCTCCGTGGTGCCAAAACAATATTCCAGAGGGAAATGATGGATTTCATACCTTTAGTAAATAGTCTGCATCCTGTTTATCACTTCATGATTAATCTTTTGCTGTTAAACTGCTCTGTAAAGTTATGACCAACCCTGAAAAACACGAAATATGAACCTGTCTGTGCTGCAGACGTTGCTCAGTGAGTTGGGTTGGTCTGCAGGGTGTTGTGCCCTGTCAGTGTGGCTGTCAGAGACACTGGGAGGTTTCTAATGCAATTTAAAGAAATTAGCCATGCAGAAATAACTGCAGCAGTTTGATGATTTTTGAAGTGCCAGACAAACAATCTTCTCTCCAGCTCTGCTCAAATATTTTTATTCTATTACTGTTTTAATCATCCTAATATTTATTTCCTGATTTATTTCTTTACTTGAAACAAAATGAAACTTTTAAAAAAGACATTTAACATTGGTTTGTGTTTGTTCCCCATGGAATTTTGATCCATTCTTCATTCTTTACAGCAGCCATGCTCTCAGGTTTGGTGTTCTTTCGTTCCATTTTGTGTAAAAATGTTGATTGTACTAATGAGTAAAACCAGTCACAGTCCTGCCCTCAGCCAAGAACACTGCACAGCCATTGTAAGAGCCTGCTTCAAGCAGTGGAAGAGTTTGTTCCTTCTGTGCAAAGGTTAAACCTTTCAGTGGTGCTTTTTGGCCCCAGCAGTTGTGTCTGATCCCAGCAGAGCATCCCCAGAGCAGCCCTGGGTGCAGCACAAGGGACAGGAGCAGCCTGAGCCCCCCGTGCTGCTGGGGCTGGGATGGGCACTCAGCTCTGGCTGCTGCTCCTCCTGGGGTGGCACTTGCTCCCAAAATGTTCCTGGTGCTCCTGGTTCATGTCTGCACAAAATGGTTCTGAGAAACCGTAGGAGAGACCTTGGCAAGAGGGAGCAGGGGGGCTGTGCTGAGGAAATGGAGCAATTCTGACCTCGCTAATCGAGTTGTGCTCTTCCACAAGCCAGAATTCCCCGACGTCTGCATCCCACCTATTATTTTTGTATTGATTTTTAATCTATGAAATGATCCTCACTAGTCATACTTCCATGGGTTTTGCTTGTGATTTAAAATAACATTTTTTAAAACCCAGGCTCTGTAATTAAAAGAATACTGCAGATGCTGCATTTTAAATGTATTTTCATCATCTGTGGAGGAATCCAGGCTGTGTCCTGTAGCTGTATCTCCCGCAGGTCTTTGCTCTCATGAGCGCCTGGGTTCAGGTTGCACCATTTCTGAAGGAGTAAATCTAGTGGAAGTTTGTACGTGGTGTAGCAGCAGGCAGTCAGTCTGCTCTGCTCCAGGAGAGCCTCAGGAGCCTTGGCTCAGAACACATGTCAGAGTGTTGAGGGGACTCCTGTCCCTGCTCCTGAAGTCCTTGTGCTGCACTACTCCCCTTCCCAGGCCAGGGACCCCAAAGTGAGCCCTGGAGAGCTGTGGGATGGAGCCCTGAGGCTGCTGGGTCCAAATTGCCTGAGCTGGGGAGCTCTCCTGCCCTCCTTGGCACTCTGTGTGCCCGTCCAGGAGGGGTGGCATTGCCCAGGCAGGGTGACCCTGCCCTGGCCCTGCACAGAGGGGCTCCAGGACAGCACAGTCCGTGAGATCGCTCACTGGCCCTGCCTTGGGCAGAGCCTGCAGTCAGAAAATGGATTTTGGATTTCTGACTGCTCCCCCCTGCAGTCAGAAAATGGATTTTGGGGTGCTTAGGAGCTATCTTTTGGCATGACATTAGAATAGAAATATTGACAGTTTTGCACTATTAATAAAATAATGGCTTGACAATCCTATCAGCGAACTGAAATATTCACTTCATGCATTCTGTCTTGATTTGAAATACTTTTAGCTTTGATATGCCAGTCAGAAAAAAACTCTCTTGTAACAGCTATTACTTGTAAATGTGCTCTTCATAGTCTCATAGTCATTTATAAATATATATATGGATGATGGCAAGCATCTCCTGGGAGAAGAGGAGCCACATTCCTTTGGGCAAAGAGAAAGTTTATATTTCAGGGTATTAAATGAAACAAAAACTTTCCATTATTAAGAAATATGTATGGAGAAATCCTCTTTCCAGCCAGCATTTACTAATAGCATTCAAGCTAATAAACTGCTTCCAGTGTGCAGAACTTTTAACTTGCACAAAGATTTATCTTTAAACTGAAAGCTGCACTTTGTAATGTGAAATGCCTTTATGTGTGGTAGGAAGCCGTTCATGGCTAATTTAGTTTTATTCTTGCCATCTTACTTCTGGAAAATTCCTCTTTCTCATTTTATCATTAGATAGTAATTAGTATTCAAGGGAAATTGGTCTTAATATATTAAAATTGGTTTAGTGCCTTTAGACCTATAGCAAAGCCAATGTCTTATTGGAAAATGTAATTGGGGACTCTGTGTATGTAATTAATTGTATTGCAATTAAGAACTTTCATTAAGCAATATTCTAGTACATTAAAGTAATAAGGGACATTTTTGCAGTGCAGTTAACTTTGCGTTTTGTTGTTTTATGGGGGAATGCAGGTTCCCTTCCCCGCAGCAGCTGCCCGTGCCATTGCAGTGCTGGGTGCTCCTGAGGAGCCGTTTCTGTCCGCGCTGGGGGCTGGCAGGGCTGGCACAGGAGGCTCCTGCTGCAGCCGGGTGCCCGTGGGAGCAGGCCCTGCTTTGGCTCCTCGTGGAGCTGGTGCTGCTTTCCCATGCTGCTGTCTCAGCTGGAAGTCAGGGTTTGCAGTGGGGAGCCGGGCTGGGTGACCGAGCTCCCCCTGCTCCAGGGGGCTCAGGTGTGTCCTGGGGCTGTGCGGGCAGCCCAGGCCCAGCTGGAGGGGTCTCTGCCGCCCTGTCCCCGCTCCTGTCCCAGCACAGGTGCCACTGTCACCACACGGTGTGGGGACAGGGCTGTGGGCACACCCCAGCCGGGAGCAGGGTCCTGGCTGGCTCTGGGCAGGGGGGCAGCGCTGCCTTTGCCACCCTCCTGCCCCACTGCCAGGCTCTGCCACGCCACAGCCCCTCAAGATGCTTTTAAGTGCACCAAAAAGTTTGACATATCTCAGTGTATCTTTGGAGTAGTGCAGCATGAGGGTTTGACATGATACATTATGATAATCCATAGTATAGAGACATTAACACAGGGGTCTGTGACAAAATGCATTGTAATGTCTCGGAAGGAGCCATTACAATTTATCTTGTCATTCTGGAGCATGGAGTGCTTGCAGTGTTAAGATGGCTCTGCATAAATTCACATGGAGACTGTTTAATTTGATTTTTGGAATCCTTTCAAGTCGAATGGCACGGCCCAATTTGTGGCTTAACCCTTTGGTGTCCCCTTCCCCAAAGGAGGGTGCGTGGTGTGTGAGAAGGGCAGCTCTGGGAAAGCTGTGGTGAAATTCTGTGTCCTGGGAATCTCCTGCTTTATGCTCCCCATGTGGCTTTGGGCTCATTTAGCAGCAGATGCTCACAGTGGTGTAGTGTTGAGGCCACTCCAACAGTACAAGTCTCACGCAAAATTAATACTGAAAAATCTGACAATTTGGTACCTGCTTTGCTGGAGCTTTAAAATCTGTACTAAAACTCCATCATCTCATCTTCCCATTATTAAAATTTCAGCAAAATACAGAGTTTTCATTAATCTCCTGCAGCAAATTTAGTTCTCTGAACTGGCAGTTGGTTCAGCTTTTAGGACTACATTAGCCAGGATATTAAACAAAACATGTCATTCCTCAGGATCTCCTGTAAGAAGCTAAATCAGTTTTCAAACATATTTATGCCACTTTATCTACCAGCATCTGAATGATCATTTTGAGCTGAGGTGCTTTATTAGCAGCTGGCATTGAAATTACTCTGTGCAATTATATATCACATTATAGTAATGTTGAAATTGGTGTTAATCCAACGTCATAAAATGTAAAAAAATCTTTAAAGTGTGTTATATTTTTTCAGTAATTGGCATTTTGGCTTAATGAGTTGTTGCCTTTTATAAAGGCAGTACCTGCAGTGGTAATGAGAATACTAATCAGTAAATAAAGTGCAGCTTCACATCAGCGTGCCCGTGGTGCTGCTGGCACACGGGGGATCCGTGCTGGCATCCAGGGGGCACCTCTGGGGACAGACAGGCACCTCGGGGACAGACAGACACCTCTGGGGACAGATAGACGCCTCTGGGGACAGACAGGCACCTCTGGGGACAGATAGACACCTCTGGGGACAGACAGACACCTCTGGGGACAGACAGGCACCTCTGGGTGGGTTTTGGGCAGCTCTGGCCTCCTGGCTGGGTGGCCAGCAGGGTCCCCTGCTCATCCCCTGGGTACCCACGGTCCAGGGCTGCCTGTGCCACCAGAGAGCTGGAGTGGTGTGTCCCCAGCATGGTGTGCTGCTCTCCACGCAGCCTCAAGTGCCTGCCCTCGTGGCCTCAGTGCCCGGGTGGCTGCCCTGGGGTGGAGGGTGGCATCTCCTGGTGCCAGAGCCACTCAGAGTCCCCGGGCACCCCCAGGTGTGGCGGTGCCGCGGCACCAGGTGTGCCCCGAGCCAAACCTCCCTTCAGGAGCCCCTGGGCCTTGTCTTGCAGGTTCAAGAGGAGAAGAGGTGTCGGAGGAGGACCCCCAGATCGACATAGCCACGGTGCAGGACATGCTCAGCAGCCACCACTACAAGTCCTTCAAAGTCAGCATGATCCACCGGCTGCGCTTCACCACGGACGTGCAGTTAGGTAAATGCACCCGTGCCTGGCACAGGGCAGCTCAGGGCTGTGCCAGCACTGCCTGGCATCTCTGCCACTCTGAATCCATCGTTATCACCTTGCTCCATTTTCTCACGGAGCACTTGAAAGTGTTGCTGGCGTTTCAGCAGTTAAAAATATTGCTTTCCGTTGAAAATACTTCAGTATTTTTATTATCCCCAATCAGTAGCACATGTTGCCTCTGAAGGAAGGCCATTATTTAATGACCTCGTCTCTTTTTTTCAGTCTAGGCTTCCTAATGGAAAGCTTCATGCCAACTGTTTTGTTATTTTTAAATGAGGCTTTGCAAAATTGGGAGTTATTGGGTTTTTCCTTTTCTGAGACTGAAAGATTTTTAACGACCTGGTGGAAATTTGAGGTGGAACAAAATAAATGAGCATTCTCTAAAGGTTTTATATTGTCCTTATTGGCTCACTGAATGCTTTTGAAAACCTGAAGGCCAAGGGCTGACAGAATCCTGAATTATAAAAGCCCCATTACTGTTTTAAAATGATTGAATGGCTTTTTATCTTTGTGTTTAAATTGTGAAAATTTGATTAATGATGCATTGGTAGGTGACCTGTGACATTCCTGCAAATACTTCCATAAAGAAATGATTCAGCAGTAAGATATTAAGTGCCATAATGTTTACAAAATACATTTATTCTGTAGAATTCAGAATTGTTAAACTATGCCAACTCCTGTATTATTGTCACTACAGTCCCTTCACTCCTCCATCCTGAAGCACATGTAAGAGTATGTGAGTGTAAAATTCTCACAGAAGAGGGTTTTTTGGTTTATTTTGAGCTGTCTAGTTGAGGCAGGATTTATCTGTGGTGCTGGAGCAGGGCAGTGCTGGGCATGTTTGCTGCCTTGAGCGAACTCTCGGGGTGTGATAGTTTGCTTCCAGTGAAGTTTGACTCACTGTATCTGGGAAGTGTCAGAAATGAGAGCTTGAAAAGGTCATGACAGATCACTAAAGATAAATGGTTAAGGGAGAAGAGCTGTTAAATGAAACAAATGGCTTAACTTGTGCAGCAGTGGAGGAGCTGACCCTGCCCAGTGCTGTAAGGACCATAAAATTTCCCTTTTATATCAATCTGTGAATGTGTGTGATTTTGATGGCAGTGCACTGACAATGGGGCTTTATAATCTAATTTTATTTTTTTTAAATCAAAGAAAACCTGAGCAGGGTGTTCAAACCTTGGGCAAATACAGAAAATCAAAACCTTTTGATAAAGTCTGAGTAAGTTGCTGGGCTTTCTCCTGAATTTTTTAAAGACATTAGAAGATCAAGATTGGCAAAACAAGGACTGAGGGGCAGCGTGGGTTTGGGCTGGTGAGTGTTGCATGTTATCTGTGAGTGACAGACTGCTTCTTCCTCCCTGGAATGGCAACAACAGGGGCTAAGTTTTTTAATTCAGAGGTGAATTTTAAAAAACTGGCCTGGGAGCCTGGTGATGGCCGGTTGCAAAGACTTTTCTTTGCAGCTTTTGTGTGCCATCAGTTCTGTGTAGCAGCTGTAACAGGGCAAGGGTTTCTCGGGGACCCCAGAAATCCTCTGTCACCCCTTTGCTCCTTGTTGGCAGATCAGTGGTGTCAGGGGCTGTGCAGGAGTGGATTGCACTTTTTGAAATGTTTTAGTTGTTTTCAGGCCTGACCGTTGAATTTGAGGCAAGGTTTATGAAAAACATGGGAGTAAATTTGATTTTCTGTACATTGTGTGTAGCTCTGTAGTAAAAGGTGATACGTGCATGGCCATGGGAGGAGTGCCCAGCCCTCTGAGTGATGGGGCTTTTGCATTTAAGGTGGCAGTTTAAGGTCTGGGGTTTGTGTTTCAGCCCATATCACAGGGTAATGCACACACAGCAGCACTCTCAGCACTTTTACAAAGGCTCTATCCTGTGCTGGAGGAATAAGACACATTTACTCGTGTATTACATTAGCACAACTAACAGGAGCATATTGTCTGGGAAAACAACTGCTGGCAAGTGTTTCAGAAAGGGGAGGGGGCAATTGCAGACCCAACAAAGGGAGCAAGAACAGAACACTGCTACAGGACCCATACATTGATGGCATTCCTTTTGACAAAATGAATGAATTTAAAAAATAGTAGAAGGAGCATTTTCACTTGGGTTTTGAGTATGAGTGATTTGTGCTGTGAGACAGAGACTGTAGAAACCACAGACACAATACTGTTTTGATTTTAGGTTTCAACACATCCAGATTGTGAGAACAATAACACAAAAAAGACAACATTCTTTGTCAATGTACTCTCTGGATGTGGGTGAGCTTCAGCCAGCGATGTCGAGATACAGAAATAATGGATGAAGTATACAGCAACAATTTGCAGATAAAAATAATAGAAGTTAAAGTGTATTTTACATGATAAAAAAAAGATGAAAGAGGAGGAAGTCTGTTCCATCTGAGATGGTTACAAAATGGTGAAGTAGCCTCTGCTGAGAAGATTGATGCAATGGGGAGTGACCTTGGCTTGGAGCAGGAGCTGGTGATGTATGTATGAGCATCTCGCTGCTAAATGGACCCAGATTTGTAGCACTAATATACATGGAAGCCCAGAACCAAACTCAGGATGGCAATAAATCAACAGCCACTTTGGGTGTCATTTCTGGTTTATATTCCACTATTGTTCTATCACTTTAATTCATGTCACTATCATCTGTTCATCTGGAACAGTTTTATATAATTTTCCAGTGGAGTTACCTGACAAATCCTATCAAATTAACAAGGTGCATTAACAGTATTGACTGACTGTGAATTCTGAAGTTGCAGGACCAAACAGTGACATTTTTTGAGGATATTTATAGGGGTGATGCTCTTAGAGGAAGGGATGGGGAACAGCCCTCACACATCAAGAATTTGCACCTTTATTTTTAGAACTTCCCCTGACTTTTTTTTAATGAGAAAATGAGACTTTGTATCATCAACTTCCATATTTTCCTTAAACTACAGCAAATACCATTTGGAATAATGAACCATCACAGTGAAATACCAACACCAATTTTACATAATCTGTCCAAAATTAAATCACAAACCAAAATGGGCTCCAGATACAGCCTCAGCCTACTCAAATTAGTGAGTTGCAGGAGCCTGGGTGTTAATTGGACTCTTGATACAATGCTTAATTGCAATGTGATCTCTCTGATGTGAGGTTGTTTAATGATTGTTGGGTTAGGGCGTGTTCCACGACCCAGGGGTGGGTGAGGCTGGCCTGGTCTCAGGCCAGGGGCTGCAGCCAGACCCCCCCAGGCTCCTGCCCTGTCAGAACCCTCAGGAGGGAGAGAGTTTTCTGGGTTTTTTTCAGAGATGCAAAAGTTAAATTATATTTAAATACCTTTTTCCTATATTCCTTTTGTTGATGTCTCACGAGCTTCACGCTGTAACTCATGCCTGAAGACACATAATTGTTTTTAAGGTGCAAAAAGCTGCCTGGGAAGTTTGCTCAGCTCAGTTCAGCTCCTGAGCTGGTTCCAGCAGGATCCTCCTTGCCCTCTGCCCTGGTGTGGCCTCACCTGGAGTGCTGTGTGCAGCTGTGGGCAGCACAATGTGAAAGGGACATGAACCATTAGAGAGCACCCAAAGGAGGCCATGGCGTGGGAAGGGTCTGGAGGGGAAGTGTCCTGGGAGAGATGAGGGTGATCTGTGGGGTCAGACCTCGCTGGGGGCTGCAGCATGAGGGGAAGCAGAGGGAAGGTGCCAATCTCTGCTCTCGTGGCCGTGACAGGACTCAGGGAAGGGGCTGAAGCTCAGTCGGGGACATTGAGGTTGGATATCAGGAAAGGGATTTTCACCCAGAGCAGGGCTGGGCTCGGGATCAGGCTTCCCTGGAAAGTGGGCACAGCATCAGCCCTGCCTGGGTTCAAGGGGCACTGTTGGGACAGTGCTGCAGGCACAGTGGGGTTGTTGGGTGTCCTGTGCAGGGCCAGCACTGCACTCTGTGATCCTGATGGTTCCCTCCCAGCCCAGCAGAGTCTGAACCTCTGGTTCTGTTATTGTATGGTTGCCTGTCTGCTGTACAGCAGATGGAGAGGGGTGGGTGGTGATAGTGTCTGTTACACAGAGCAGTGGTGACTGCAAAACCAGCACTATCTCCTATAAATCTCACAGCTCGTGTAGCTACTGCTTCCAGAAGAGCTCTGTATGCCTTTAGAAGAATCTTTTCTGTGATATTTCTTTCTTTTGGTATGCTTATGCAGGAGAATAAAATGCAGATTATCAATGCAGTTTGATAACCATTTGCTTCTGGTTTCCAAAGCTCCCGTGCCTTCAGAAAGCCCAGAAGGGCAATATACCTTCAGCCCATTTAAGATTTATAAAGTGTGTCAAACGGCTGATATGAAATCGGTTAAACAGATCACTCTTGTGGCTCTCTATTCTTTCTCATCTCAGGTATTTCTGGAGACAAGGTAGAGATAGACCCTGTTACTAATCAGAAGGCCAGCACTAAGTTTTGGATTAAGCAGAAACCCATTTCAATCGATTCTGAACTCCTCTGTGCCTGTGACCTTGCGGAAGAAAAAAGCCCAAGTGAGTAGTCCTTTTTATTTATGTTCTCTCTTCTCTGCCTCCCTGGATGTGCTCCATGTCCAAAGAATTATTGCTACCATGTCCTTTTCTTTCTCTAGGTGTGTTTTTTTCATTACAGGATGTTTTTAATCTGACTCAGTTCTGTTGCAGAGAACACAGCATAAACAGACACACATTTTACGAGTGTCGTCTGATGCTGCTCTCAGCTAATGGCATCACTCAGTGTTTCTTGCCCACTGTGCCACCAAGGGAACTCTGGCTCTGCCCAGCTGTCTCCAGCCCTGCAGCACAGCCAGCAAATCCATGTTTCAACATAATTGCAATTCTTGGGCACTTTTTAACTTCCAGGCTGGTTTTAACTGTCTTTGGTGCAACTGAAGATCTCGGACACACAGAAAGTGTCATCTCAGCCTGGATTTGCCCCATTTGCCATGGCTGCAGGGTCACTGGCACTGAAGGTGACACTCTGGGCATTATGTTCTGTGGTGGTGACCAGGCCAGAACAGCAGTGACAGCCAGGTCTGGGGACAGGCTGGACATCCCAGCTCAGCCATTGCCCAGAGGTCAGAGTTGGCTCTGTGAGTGCAACTCCAAAAGCAAGGGCTTCTGCTTGTTGTGTCAGGAGAGGAATGAGAGTCTCTGTCTGGAAAAGTTGTTTTAAAAAGCCCAGGATGGGCCCTGGGAGAATTGGGCAATGGCTCCCAGTGGGGCCAAAATGGAACCGTCTACTATCAAAAAGTGACTGCAGTTCAAAAGCTCAGATGGATTTTATTGCACTTGTGCCTCTGCAGGGTAGTGAGATGCTGGTATTAAGTACTTATCTGCAAGGTGACAGAGAGGGAGAATTATGTGATACATATTTACAGAGGTAATGATCTGTTGAATTCTCTTGGAAGAGTAAATTTATGGCCGCCACAGATTTTATCAGCAATTATTGAACTATATCCTTCTCCCCTTCATTACCCCTTCCTACTCCATGTTCTTGGTTTAGTCATTGTCTTCCTTTTCTGTCTCTCCATCAAGATTTCATGGTCCTTGGGTAGGCACAATCCCAAGGAGAAGCTTCCCCAGTGACCTGGCAGTCTGAAACACGTGAGGATTTTGTGTACAGTGCAAGGGCCAGTTTGTGCTGGTAAATCCTGCCACACCTCTGCTCTGTACCCACATTTCTGCAAATGCAGACAGTGAGGGGATAAAATGGTGCCCCCAAAACAAGTCTGTATTTGAAGAGTCCAGTTGAAACCTGAGGTTTCCACTGCTGTCAATGCACCAGGGACAATCCCTGGACACCTCGTCCTGCAGGATGGGGCTCTGCAGCCCCAGAGGCAGCACCTGCTGCTGTGGGGAGCTATGTTTGTCCCCAGATCCTGCCAACCCTGGAGTTTCAACCCCCAAACAGAGCCCAGGTACAGGAGGGCAGTGCCTGCACATGGGGACCACTGAGTGAAGAATCACGGTGGCTTTGGAGGGGACACTGACAGGTTGGAACCAAGGCAACCACGACAGTACCGAGGGGCTTATTTGCTCATTTTTGTGTGAACATCTTAAACTTCTCCTACTAAATAATGGTTCAGCACAGTTCCAAAAGGAGAAAATACTTCCTCCTGAAACTGCTGACCTTTTCCCAACTCACTAAAGATGTTCCAAAAGTCATTATTTTAGGCCAGCAGAAAAGACTTTTAGTGTGACATCTCAGAATGATGCATTTTGGGGAACTGAACAGCAGATCAGTATCTCTTGAATTTTAAATGGAAAAAAGTTATTTTAGTAGCATAAAGGAATGAAACTCACTGTATTTCACAAGTTTTGTCTGTGATTTTTATCAGCACGGTGATGTATGTTTGTAGCAGAGTTTACATCAAAAATTATTCCCGGATCTTTCTTGAATGAATTATTGCAAAGAGAGGCTGGGTACAGATAAGGTCTTTGAGTTCTGCAATATATTTTGTTTTCATGTTTTTATTTCTTGTAACACAAACCTGCTCCATCTCCTCTTCCAGAAGTGCTCGTGCTTGTCCCGATGTGCTGGCCTTGGGGTTTGGGGCTGCCTTCCCTGCCCGGGCACCTCAGTGGGGTTGGAACCAGCTGGGCTGGGCTCTGCTGGGCTGGGCTCTGTCTGAGGGTGCAGTGGGAGCCTCGTGCTCGTGTTCTTTGCTTCCCCCTGCACTGGCTCCTGCAGGGAAGCTTTGGTGGCACCTGTGTGTGTGTGAAAGGGCTCAGCAGCCTCAGAGCTGACGTGCTGGGGATGTTGATGGACAGCTCGCAGCCGTTTTGGACAGGCTGAGTTTTCCTGTGCTGAGAGTTCACAGAACTCAGAGCCGCCTTCAGTGAGGGCAGAAAATGAGAACAGAAAGCTCTGGCATCTCATTTGCCATTAGTGGGGGGATTGTAGGCAGGGATGGCTGATGATTTTTGTTTGCCCTTGTAGTAGCCCTGGGTCAGAATTTGAAGTTTTATTTGTAAATTAAATCAGACTCCCTGGATTTAGACTGAGGGGAGAGTTAATGGCCCTGCTGGCTTGCTTCGATGCCGTTAGAACCTGACAACACTGGGCACGAACATCTTCTTTAAATCAGGTTCGGCCTGATTATCATGAGAGATTCTGAATGTTTTGAGTCTTGAAAGGAAGCATCCTATCATGGAGAAATAAGATTTAAGCCTTAATAAAGTAGTTGTCATTTTTATAGCTGAAAAGAGCTTTGTATCTCAATTAAGTGTACATAATATAAAGTCTTAAGGAAGCAACATAATACGTTTAATACAATTATATCCCTTTGCAATAGTGTAATTTAAAGGAAATCTGATTCTGGTAATGTCTCTTACATTACTTGGACAGGGGAGAAACTTCAGTGTCACTGCCCACTGCCATGTGCAGTGCTCTGTGGCCCGTGTGGCCCTGATGGATGCCCAGGGCTGCTGGGCACAGCTGAGCTGGGCAGGGAGTGCAGAGCCCAGGGCAGCCCCTGTGCCACCACACCTGATCAGAGCCTGCCCAGGGCTCTCCCAGGCAGCTGTGCTTCACAGGAGCTGCAGAAATTGGATTTATTTGATAATTTACTTGAAACACTGAAGCAACATTCTCTGTGATCCTTTATCTGCCTTTTTTTTTTGTTTTCATGAAGCAGAGACATCTCAGTTGCTTTGTCAAAATACCCTGGGTATGAAGGTAAGTGTAAACAAAGGTGTTCCGTAGGTCACAGAGTACATGGGTAACTTCAGTTTGTAATTTAATTGCCCGCTTTGCACCCTGCAGCTGAAGATTTCCTTTAAATTCTGATTCCATTGTTGCACTGGGGCTTAACAGAGTGTTAACCTGGTAATAGGCACAGGGCCTCCCCATTATATGTCTCGCTATCGAGCGGTTCTGCATGACTAGTTAAAAAAGATGGCAAGAAGATTAATGAAAGCTGCGAGTCCAGAAGGGGGGCAGGTACCTCGGTGAGACTTCCAGCGAGGAGATATTAGAGCTGAACCAGAGCTTGGCTTTTTCTTTATCCCGTGACCTCTGAACCTGCCTTACTGTCGGGAGCTGCCAGCCGAGCCGACGTTTTGATTGATGTTGCTACACGAGTCAGTCTTTCCCATTGAATTCCACATCTGCACGAAAATAGCTTTTCCAGCAGTATTCACCCTGGCTGCAAGTGATAGCCAGAGCTATGCCTGAGCCCCCTTTATGTAGTTTTCATTTAAAGCTAAAGGTGTTTGATGTTTTAATTCAGTGTTCAGTTTCTCTTGATTATGCACATTGGGTAGTACTAATTTAATGAATTCGTTGTTGGGTTGTGGAAGGGCTGAAAATACCCAGGAAGTGTTGGGAGGGCATTGGGTTCCTGCTTCTCTGGGGGCTCAAACAGAGCTGTTGCAGGTTTGCTCAGAGCCTGCAGTGGGGCCAGAGCAGAGGCAGTGTGTGCTCTGCAATTGGTGCACAAAACACCACAATCTTATGGTTCCTGATATCCCTGCTCCTGCAGCAGAGCAAGAAGTAACAGTAAAATTCCCACTCAACAGGAGACTAGTCACAGGTTCTGACCACAAGGTAAAAAACAGGTTCAGCAGAGAAAATGTTCCCAAACTTCAGGCTAGGAGTGAAAGGAGCACGCGAGTGTGGAACAGGAGGGCAGAGCCCGGCCCTGGGCACGCCGAGCAGGCAGGGGCGGCAGCGGGCACAGATGGCTCCGTGTGCCCGGTGGGCTCGGGCTGTGCCAGGGCGGCACTCAGCAGCACTGTCCCTGCAGAGAAGGGCTGCCAGCGAGGGTCCCCAGGCCTGGCAGGGGCAGGAGCAGCCGGGCACTGCAGTGCTGATTAACTGCAGCCCCTCCAACAGCCGCTCATAAAAGTTCTCCTGAGCGCAATCAGGAGCGCGCATTGCCTCATCCTTTTAACAAATCTGTTTTGTAGCCCTATTAAAAGGGGTCTTCATCTATCCTGTCAAAGCTATTCTGCTGGGGTTTTTTAGTTTAATTACACTATCCAATTAAAACTCCTCGCTGCATTTTGATTCGCCTCTCCTCGGGCCTGAGTGGATGTGACATTTACAAGGCTCGCCTCTCCGGCAGACAATGCGTGATTGATGAGGTGCAGACGCAGTGGAGGAGCCCATTGCCATGTGGAAACACTGCATTTTGATTTATTTATCTTTTTTCCCCAAACAAGGTTGCTGGTAAAGAGGTTTTGGGCAACCCCGAGTCGCACCTCAATTTTCAGCATTTTTGCAAAAATCTTTATTAGTATTGTGCCTCTGATAATAATTTAAAGAAACAGAAGGCTTTGAGGGAAAATAATCCAGATGTGTGAAATAGTTGCCACAGTTTGACACAAAAGTGGGTGTGTGCTGCACTTTAATTGCAGCTCTGTTTTCAAGACATCTGGACCCACATCACCCTCTAATAGCAATGCTGAGTAGCAAGCCTACAGTGGAACATAAAGGGTTGGAGGAAAAGAGATCATGGAATATGCTGCTGCCTGAGAGAATGGGGTGAGCCAGCTGGACCACAGCTGCTGTTTTTTTCCTTAACAGCCTTATCATTTGTTCCCACTTAAGTACTGCCCTGGTTTGAGGAGATCCACCTCGGGTTCATGGTGGGCAGCCTGAAGCACCAGTGACTCCACTGGCATCAGTGGGGTGAGGATTGCACCCAGAACTGGCTGCCCTCACTGCCTCTAACTCATGTGCCTCTGGGATAAATATCCCTTGCATGAAATGGGATTAACCCCACCTGTACACCCAGGCCCACAGCCCTGTTCTGTCTGTCCCTAGCAGAGCTCGGTGCCACATCTGGATAATCCAGCTGTGGCTGCAACTTGTGACCTCCCCTGAGAAGTTTTTTAGGTTACCAGAGGGTGTCAGGAAGGGTGTTGGATGTTTTTTAACCATAACACAACTCTTGCAGCTTTGTAGACCCTTCAAGCCTTCCTCCAGTGTCACAGCATCATTGCTGGGGTATCACAGGAGGGTTTCAGACAGCTGAGCCCCTCCCCAGTGCTTTGGGTGAAAAGCAGCAGTGGCTGCAGAGCAGAGCCTCCCCCAGCTCGTGCAGGGTGGGAGGAAATGTGTCTTTGTACAGAAGTATTGCTGATGTGTATTTTGCTATCCTCATTCCTTGCCTTTGACTGGTGCATTTCTAACCCTCCTGCATCCTTTCTGGGCCCATGGGAGGAGATTCAGGGTCTGAGCCTGTTGAGGTCACAGTTTCTGGAGCAGTGAGAATCAGTGATGTCAAACGATGTCCATAAGTGCTTTGTTCTTCAGAGAGTCCTTCTCCAGCTATTTATTCCACTAATAACTCCTAATTGTTGACTTCTGCCTTATGGCCGTGTAATGACAAAGTAATCATCAAGGTATATTGAAAAATTAACATAAATTTGCATTTCTAGTGTTTGTTTGTTTTCTGCTTTGTCCAATTCATGAATATTCTTTTCATCCTCTGTCTAATTAGTGATTTAATTCCATTCTGTTTAAAGAGTTGGCAAAGGATAAGGGCTGAATTGTGGGGTGGGAGGGAAAGAAGAGAAACTTTCTAATCTTGGCAGATTCAGTAAAAAAATTATCTTCTGCAAATTCATATCCTTGTTTTCCAAGCAAAAAATCTATCTTTTGGACTTTGATAAAAAAGTTTATTACTTAGATTAGAGTGATTATTTTTCTACCTGTGTCAGGTGCAGCGTGGGGCCCACCAAGGGCTTGGAAGTTTTCCCAAGATTGCAGGAATTAGCACAAGATTTACTGTTGCCCGTACAAGCACATTATGGTGCGTGGTTGTGGAGCTGTGATCCCACAGGGTTTCTGGGGGCTGTGTGTGGCTGTGGGGAGCAGGGGCTGGCGTGCAGGAGGAGCTGCAGAGCCCTGGGAGGGCCAGGAGAGCCGGAGCTGCAGCGCTGCAGGGCCTCTTCCCTCGCCTCGTTGGCAGTGCAGTGGTGCTAAAAATCAGAGATGGGCTGAGCAGCTGAACGTGAGACGTGGTGCTGAAGGAGTAAATGAGCTCTCCTTGGTGAATTCCCAGTGAATTAGCATCCTGCCCTTCCGTCTGTGGGCTCCTCTCCAGGAGTAACCGCACAGGAACCCATTAGTGCTGGCCTGGGGAGATTTATCAGCGCTCGGAGCCGGGGCCGAGGGGCAGCAGGGGAGAGGCTGCTCTGCTGTGGGGCCGTGGCACGGCTGGGGCTCAGGGGGCACCAGGGACATTGGCACAGGACCCCTTGGCTGTGCTGGGCTCAGCGTGGGCTGCACCAACCCCTGACAAAAGCTGCTGAGTTTCTGTCATTCCTTTTGCTTTCCATAACACTTTTGACAGACAAACATATTCAGGAATAACGTGGATTTTCTGTTTCTGTGCAGCTGATTGATCCTGATTGCAGGGCACTGAGGTTCCCTGCAAACACCCGGCCACTGGTGGTGTGGAGTGATGGTAGCAGCTGCTTGTGCAGCATCTGCATTTGCTTTAAATCCCCCATCACGTGCAGCAGGAGCCACTCGAGCTGCTGCTGTTTGTTACCAGATCCTCTCACACAGAAACATCAAACCATGGAAGCTCCTATTGATCTCAGAATTGTCAGGGGTGGTGCTCTATTGGAAAGAGGTACATCACATATTTAAGCACTCTTGGAAATGGAAATCAATCTCACAATTCATAAATTCCATCTGGCTAGAAGAGTAGCAGAGCAAAGTGCCAGTTAGGATTTCAGTGCGCTCATATTTCATGCTGTAAGTAGCGTGTTGTGGACTTGGAGCCCATAAACATGACGCTGTAATGGGGCTTTCGAAGGAAAAGTCTTCTTGGCTTCTTTCCACTGGGTCCCCAGTCCCGGCAGGAGGGGCTGTGAGCTCTGCAGGGTTTGGCATCGGTGCCAGGGCCCTGCAGAGCCACACGGCGCCAGTGCCCTGCTGGGCAGGCCCAGAGCAGCCTCTGTGCCCGGGGGAGCAGGAGCTGTGCCCTTGGCAGGGCTGTGCTGGGCAGGGCAGTGCCCCAGGGACACGTGGTGGTGGCACCGTGGCTCGAGGCCAGCCTGGGCTCCGGGGAGCAGGAACACCTGGAGAGGTTTGGTCTTGATCCACAGCAAGAATTACCCAGAATTTCCAAAACCCAAAATGCAGCAGCTCCTAGGGGTCCCTCTGACCCTGTTTTGTGCCATTTTCTGATAACCAGTGTGGGATGTTCAATGTCCAAGGAGAGTGGTGGGAGCTGGTGGAGCACGGTGCTGTGTCCCAGCCCCAGAGTGGTGCACTGGCACTTTTGGAATCATTAAGATGCTGTGTTCCAGGCAAAGCTGCATGCATTAACATGCTGATGAGCTCCCAGCTTGGAATTCCGCATTTTTAGTACCACTGAGGCATCATTTGTCAAATGATTTAAAGGGTTGGGTTTTTATTATTATTATTAGCCAATTTTTCAATACAGAATTTATATTCCAGATTAGTGCATCATAATGGTGTTTAATTAACATGCCACAATAAAATACTTGCATCTCAAATTTCCTGGCCACCAATCTGAGCATATATCAGTCACTTTTTGGAAATCTGGAGAATTAGATAATGTAAATAAGATTTCCAATTAGCTTTCCTGCAGGAAAGACCTGGATTTACAGTAATGTGGCTGTTACTTTATGGATTGCTAACTTTGACTGTTGAACAGAATAAATTAGAAAACCGTTGGAAAAGTATCATGTACAGAATGCATTTAATTTTAATTTTGAAGCCATCAGCATCCATACAAGTGAAGGATATTTTGCCTTCCTTTGTGTTCCACGTCAGACCTTTGTGTCCAAGTCGTTCCTGCTGGCACTGCATGTCGGGATGCAGGGCTGCCATCCCAGGGCAGCCACAGGGCCAGCACGTGGAACCTCTGTTTGGGACAGAGGCCTGAGTGCCAGGAAGGTGCCAGCAGGTCACAGTTAGTGTTTAATTTGATTTTACTTGGTGTGGGAAGGGCCATCCCAGCCCTGAGCGGGTTTGGTGGTGGCACAGCCGCGTCCCTCGGTGCCTTGCGCTTGGTGCTGCTCCCATGGTCACCAACAGCTGGTTGGGCTCACGTGGTGTTTGGGGTGTTTTGGGAGGAGGGTCTGGAGTGCTGGCTCTGGGATTAATTGCCATTTTCTGTTCAGTACAACCCTCCTCCCATGAGCAGCCCCGTCGCGGTGCCGGGGCTGCAGCGCCGTCGCGGCCGAGCAGAGCTAACCAGCCATTTGATGGATTTTTGCATTTCCTGCAGTGGGGATGTGATGGGAAAAGGAACTTTATTGACTGGAGTTCAGCTGCTCCTGTAAGCCACCACTTGCCTTAAATTGAAATGACATGAGAAGCCTGTCAGCATTTCATTGCTTCCTTCTGTCGTGCTGATGGTACGCTGAGATCACCATCTGTGGTTTTCTTCTGTCAGGCAACGAGCTCTGCTCAAACTTTACAGGAATATTCTAAGCAGTTTTTTTCTTATCTTTGCAGGTCATGCAATATTTAAACTTACATATCTAAGCAATCATGACTACAAACACCTTTACTTTGAATCAGATGCTGCTACTGTCAATGAAATCGTACTGAAGGTGAGTATTAAATTTTAACGTGACCCAAAATCCTGGTGTTTTACCACTTGTTAGACATGTGAGTATTCAGGAGGCTCTGGAAGCACACGAGGGTGCAGTGCCTGAGGACCACTGGGGGTGCGTTTAACCTGTCAGGATGGCTGCTCCATGCCTGTTGTTTTATTCATCCTTCCAACAGCCACGCAGCCACTGCCTGTCTGTGTGTAGCATTTCCTTTTGTGCTTTTTTCTAGTTAATAGAGACACCATTTGCTGTGGAATTTTATTGGAAACTACCAGATTTTATTGTGTCCAGGTAGTTTCCACCTTTGGACACGTGGTCAGCAGCCCTGTGCCATGCAGGGGTTGGGTGCTCCTTCCCCTCACAGCTCTGCCCCACACTCGGGTGTCCCCACACAGCTCACAGGGGCTTCTCTACCTGATCCTCTCCCTGGACTGTTTGCTTTCCTTGGGGCAAACACAGACACAAACTCCCTTGCTTTGGGAAACAAATTTTTGTTACACTCTTGAAAAATTAAATGGAATTTTCCACAAGTTCATCTTTCGTAGCAAGTCAAAACTCAAAAGCAGTAATTTTGGCAAACCATCTGTTATGTTTGCTTTTATTGGCTGTGTGGAGTTTAGAGGATTGTTAAACAACTGACGTGCGATAAAATAACTTTTATTCATCACACTGGAGGTCAGAGTGTTTGAGGGGTTTGTGCTCTGTGAGCTGTTAGGCCAATTCTTCTGGTCCCACTTTACCTTAGATCAGCTATTGCAGGCCCAAACACTTAGAACCATGGAATCATAGAATCATTAAGGCTGGAAAAGACCCCCAAGGTCATCAAGTCCAACCTTTGCCCAAGTACCCCCATGCCACATCTCCCACTTCCACTCATCCCAGTCTGGTCATAAACAAAGGCTAAAAAAGTGGTTTACTGTCAATAACATGAATATTCGAGAGAGAAATAATATTGAGCAGTACTTTTTTCCCAGGTTGCACTTTGTTTATATAGAACATTCTCTGGCTTCATGCACAAGTCACTGGTTTGTTTTCAATTCCATCAGCATTAGGGAGCGCAGAAAAATCAGACTTTTCAAATTAGGGTTTTTAGATGATCAAGTGAGAAGGACTGAGACTTTATTGACCATGAAAATTCTCTATATTTTTATGCCTTAAGCTGTAATATGCAATGAAAGTGAAACACTCTACAGTGCATAAAATTGTGCAAGTTTTAAGCCACAGCATATTAACCAGCTAATGACAGACCAAAGGGCATTTTTATCTTTTTGATTCTTGCATTAACCTTCCATTAAAATTATCTCTGAGATTATCACAAAGCATTGGAGATAATAAATTTAGGGAGTAGCAGGCTTGTTAAATATCATTTTAAAATGCTTTCATCAAGTAAAATGTGCCAAAACAGAGGGAAACTCTGAGATTAGCTGAGTACGCAAACATCATAATGGAAGAATTCTTTTTACTGAGGCTGATAAGGTCCTTTATTGATGCTCATTGCTGATTGTGCCAGCACTGGGGGGCCTGCACAGCTCCCTGCCCTCCCCAGAGGTTTGGGCGGCCCAGGATGGCACCAGGGACGCAGGAGGACAGCCCAGGGCTCTCCTGGCACTCTGGGCTCCCTCTGCCATCACCCTGCCCGTGGCTGCCGGGACCAGTTGGACCAGAGCCCTGCTGAGGGGGTGGGCTGGGGGTCCCTGCCCACCCAGGGCTGTCCCCAGGCTCGGGTGACGTTAACACCACTCGTGTCTTGCAGGTGAACTATATTCTAGAGTCGCGAGCAAGCACAGCCAGAGCAGACTATTTCGCTCAGAAACAAAGAAAGCTGAGCAGGAGAACAAGCTTTAGCTTCCAGAAGGAGAAGAAGTCGGGGCAGCAGTGAGCGGCAGAGCTGCGCGCGGCGCTGGAGCCGCTCCGCCTGCCCGGGCCCGGGGCCGCTGCTCCTGCCCGGGCCGGCCGGGACCCCGGACATCCCGTCCCTCACGGCTGCCAGAGCGGCCCTCCTCGGCGCGGGGAGCCTCCCCTGTGACAGACATAAAGAGCCATATCAGCCGGAAAGAAGACTGTTACGCTTCAGGTTCCTTTGATTAGAAATAAGAGAATGACGTAGACTGGCATCATTTAATTACTGTATTATGTACAATCACAAGAAGAGATGTGATTACATATTATTTCACAGCCTGGTTAAAATAAATTATATACATCTGTAATCCACCCACGTACACGCAGGTATTGCTTGTGACATGATCAAATTTCTAAAAACAAAATGTAGGACAAATGTATCCATTTTTACTATTAATAAACAGATGTAATCTTTTTCAAGGTCCATATGATGCACAGTTCTTTTGGGGGGAGGCTGCAGTCCCAGATGGTTTCACTTCTGTTGCTGAAGTGCAGGAGGCATCCGTGAGCCAGGAACAGCAGCCGTGGCAGGGGAGCGCTTAGCGAGGGAGCCCTGAGACAGTCCAGTCTGTTGTGTTTGTTTTGTTCAAAAATATTTTATTTAACTGTGCTTTTCAGCTTTGCAAATGCTTTATTGGAAGTTCCTTGCTGAAGGCAGCACGGTGGTTGGAAATCCACGTCTTGGAGGTGGAGAGGAGAATCCTCCTGCCCGGGACCCTCAGCTGCTGCCACCCTGGGGCTGGCACATCCACTGGGGCACCTTGTCCCTGGGCGCTCAGAAATGCCTTCACCTTCTCTCAATATTATTCCTTAACAATAAAATTAAGACCTACTTTGTACTGGGATTTGTAACTACCTTGCCCTTGTTCATCCTTAACACATCAGGGACCACGGGAACGGATGCTGGCACCCAGAGCCGCATTGTTGGTTGAATTCACCAGAGGTGTCTTTCTCCAGCTCACTGGAGCTCTGCACACGCTATCACACGACTGCCCTGGTGCCCCACGGGGCTGGGGGCAGCTCCCTGGGCACTGCCCACCCTCTGCCAGCCTCCCACCTGCTTTTGTACAGAGAAAACTTCCTGAGCCTTAACACAGCGCGGGGCAGCCCCGGGCAGAGGGAGGGCCTGGGTCTCACCTGTTGTGTTTCTGTTCTGGGTTTGCTTGGCCCTGCACCACCGAGGCCAGGCCTCCCTGTACAGTCTTCCATGATACCTGCAAAACAAGAGAAACAATATTTTATAGTATTCTATTAATTTTTTTTATATTTTCTATGTGCAAATGCAGCACAGATACAATGGGAAAAGCCCCTTCGATGTAAATGACTCTTTTAAACCGACTCTGTGAAATATTTAACATTAAAGTTGCTCTGTGAATGTTCTTTGGCCACCCAGTTTCAATTCTTTTTAACTGAACTGAAAAATTGCCTATTTGGTACCATAATCTGCAGCAATCTCCTGTTTCCATGGCCATAGTGCTGTTGCCACCCCCTCACATGTATTTGTTATCAGCAGGGATTCAGCATGTGCAGGTTTGCTCTCAGGAGAGCCTAAAAAACTCAATAACGTTTGTGGCAGAGTCCTTTGCCCAGACCAGCTGTGCTCACAGCCTCCTGCCAGTCACCTTCCTGCTCCTGGTGTGGGTGTCCTGAGACCCAGGCAGAGATGGACAGACAGAGGCTGCTCCAAGGCTGGGTGAGGAGCAGGGAGATTTGGAGCCCAAAGTGAGTTTATTTGCTCCAAAAGAGCCACTGTCCAGTTTGCTTCCAAAGGTCAGATTCAGTTTGATACATGGCCCACAGGAAACCTTCCTTAAACCCTGGAAATGTCCAGCATTCCAGGACCTGAGCATCCCTTCCCAGCAGAGGCATTTCTGTGCCAGCGCCCCTGAAGGAGTTAAATCAGGCTCGTGGTGCAGAGTGTGCACGGAGCCATCGCGGGCTGGTCTTTCCCCGGTAGCTGTAGATGTAATTGAGTCAGATGGGCATTCAACTGGGTCAGCAAGGCAAGCTGTTCCCCCATCCTGCTACCAGAGAGCAGAGCGCGGCTCCCCTGCGCACGCAGGCAGCTGCTGCAGGCACCAGAGATCCCCTCAATTCCCTCTGACTCCTGCTGTCAGAGGGCTCCTGTCCACAGGGACAATTCCCCTCCACCTCCTCGGCTTTGTCAGAGCACAGGAGAGCACCAGAGAGAGACCTTTGAGCAGGGGACACCCTGGCACGAGCTGGCACCCAAGGGCAGAGCACTGGGTGCTCTCCCTGGGCTCTGCAGGGCTTTGCCAGGAGCTCCCAAAGCACCAATTCCAGCCAGAATTACCTTTGGTTTTGGGTTGGCAGGGGTCTCGTGCATCCCTGGGTTTTGCAGCTGCCCCTCAGGGGGGGCTGAGACCTGGCACCAGGACAAGCAAGCGAAACCCATGGCACAGCCGTGGGCGCAGCCCTGAGATTAATGGGGGGAGTTATTTATGGAGACATGTTTGTAATGGGCCCATGAATCCATGGAAATGCGCTGCTGTGGCGGCGGGTGGGGCTGGGTGCTGCTGTGCAGCTGAAATTAATGCCCCTTAAATCACAGCCAGCACAGCCACCCCGAGCAGCACTGGGACAAGGACAGCCACGAGGACAGGGACACAGAGGGCACAGGGGCACAGCTGGGCCAGCAGGAGCGTGCCCTGGCCAGGTGTGCTCCCTGCATCGCTGCCGTGACCATGGAGAGCTCAGGGTCACCAAGAACTGGGCACAAGGAGGGCTGGCCCTGGCACATCCCCATGCTGCTGCTCCTCTGCGTGAAGGGTTAAGCACTGTCATGTTTTATTCTCCCCACACACCTCTGCTTAAATGCAAAAAGGGAAAAAAATCTCAACAGGGTGTTGTTCACTCTAAAAACCCTAAGCATGATTTGTGAACTCTCACAGCCTGGGTAATCTCATCAGAGTAATGGGATTATATTTCAAATCACCATGGCCTGTTCATTACACATTTAAACTCCTTTGACAGAGGAAAAGTTAAATAAAATGTGTGCGTCAGCCCTGGTTGACTTTCCCAGTTCTCTTTCTTGATTAGACAAACAGATGCTGAGCTCCAAAATGAAAAAATAATGTGCTCATTTATTCATTTTTCTGACAAGTCACAATAGATTTTTAACTACAAATGAGCCCCCTCCCCAGGTGGGAGCGCGGGGCCCGCGTGTGCCGTAATGGGCTGGGAGCTGGTGGCAGGGCTGGAATGGGGCACAAGTGGTCATTTCCAGGCTGGGAGCGTGGGGACACGGCCACGATTCCCCCGCCACTGCCACTGCCACCACTGCGGGGCGGATTGCTGCCAGCAGCTGGAATTCCACAGCCACAGCCACAGCCTGGCCCAGCCCCAGCACCACCGAGCTCTGGCACCTCCTCCTGCTCTGCTCACCCGGGCTGGAGCACAGCCCAGGGACAGGGCCAGGGCTGCTGGGGTGCCAGGGCCATGGGGACAGCTGTGGTGTGGCCATGGGGATGGCCATGGTGTGGCCATGGGGATGGCCATGGTGTGGCCAAGGGGATGGCCATGGTGTGGCCAAGGGGACAGCCATGGTGTGGCCGTGGGAATGGGTGTGGTGTGGCCATGGGGATGGCCATGGTGTGGCCAAGGGGACAGCCATGGTGTGGCCATGGGCATGGCCATGGTGTGGCCAAGGGGACAGCCATGGTGTGGCCGTGGGGATGGCCATGGTGTGGCCATGGGGATGGCCATGGTGTGGCCATGGGGATGGCCATGGTGTGGCCATGGGGATGGCCATGGTGTGGCCATGGGAATGGCCATGGTGTGGCCATGGGGATGGCCATGGTGTGGCCGTGGGGATGGCCATGGTGTGGCCGTGGGGACAGCCATGGTGTGGCCGTTGGAATGGGTGTGGTGTGGCCATGGGGATGGCCATGGTGTGGCCATGGGGATGGCCATGGTGTGGGCACGCTGAGCACTGCCAGCCACAGGCACATACCTGCTCAGGGCACTGGAGCTCCCAGCTCCTCTCACGATGTCGCTGCTCCCAATCCGCTCTCAGCAGAGCCCCAGGTGTGCCACGGGGATGGGGAGAGCTCAGCCCAGGCCTGGAGGGTCTCGGTGCCCCCGGGTCCTGCGTGGGCCCCTCCAGGGCAGCTCAGCCGTCCCCAGGAGCTGCAGACGAAGGAGCAGGCAGGCTGCGCCGAGCGGGCTGGGCCGAGCTCCTGCTGGAGAGAGGTCTCGTCAGGGAGCACCGGGACTCTATTAGGGAGCTGAAATGCCAGATAATTAGAAATACACCAGCAAACCCCATTATTGTCAGGAGGCTGCAACTGCGTACAGTAATGAAGCAATTATTAATGAGCAACTGCAAGGCTGTCATTAATTTCAGCTTTTCAGGATCACAGACTACGACAAGTTAAATGTTACAGCAGAGCCGGGCTGGGCTGAGCGGGGCTGGTCCCCACCCCAGCTGGGCACAGCAGGGTGTGTTGGCACCCCTCAGCCCGGGGGGCCCTCCCTGTGCCCACGGTGCCAATCCCTCCCCGTTCTCTCCTCCTTTCCCTTTGCCCCTTTGGGCCGTGGCACTGACAGGGATTGGGACAAGAACGGGCACAGGGATGGGGACGGGGATGAGGATGGGGACAGGGATGGGCACAGGGCCAGGGAGGGGCACAGGGATGGGGACAGGGATGGGGCCAGGGCCAGGGACGGGCACAGGGATGGGGACAGGGATGGGCACAGGGATGGGGACAGGGACAGGGATGGGGACAGGGACAGGGATGAGGACAGGGATGGGGCCAGGGCCAGGGACGGGCACAGGGATGGGGACAGGGATGGGGACAGGGACAGGGATGGGGACAGGGATGGGGCCAGGGCCAGGGACGGGCACAGGGACGGGCACAGGGATGGGGCCAGGGCCAGGGAGGGGCACAGGGATGGGGACAGGGATGGGGCCAGGGCCAGGGACGGGCACAGGGATGGGGACATGGTCCAAGGAGGGGCAGAGGCTGCGGGGCCGCCCCGTCGTGCCGCAGCCCGGGCGCGGGGCCGGTGGCTCCGGGTGCGCTCGGGGCCGGGGCAGGCGGGATTCGCTCCCGCACCAGCGCAGCCCCGCGCCGCAATCTGTCACGGCGGCTGGGGCTCGCCGGCTCTGCAATATGTACCTCATGTCTGGGCTGTCATCGGACATAATTCCTCCCTGCTGGCATATTGCTGATTTGTGCATAAGTGATGCGTGCAATCCACCTGAGCCGGGAGTCAGGGGTGCCTCGATCCGGGGCTGTCAGGGCAGAGTGTTTTAGTGCCTCCTGCGATTAGCTGGAATTGACAGGCCCTGAGAGCCGGGAATTGCACAACAGGGGAATTAACAGCCAGGGCTGGAGTGGAGTGTGGCACTCGTTTAATCTGCAATTTATCAGTTTGCGCGGCTCCTTGTCGCAGGCAGGAGATTACACTCCAAAAAAGACGACTCTGCTTTTCTGCGGTGCCAGCAGCCAGGGAGGGCAGAGCAGCGCTCGGGGTCAGCGGTGCCATGGGAAGGGCGCCCTGGAGGGGCTGTGGTGGGCACCGTGCCCTGGGGCTGGGCTCCCGCACGGAGCTTACGGGGCACGGGCAGGTGCCCCTGCCCAGGCGCCCGAACCCTAACCCTAACACAGCCCGCACAGGTGCCCACGGCCTCTGCACCCCTCGGCACATCACCCACGGGACCCCAGAGCGGGATCCACGGAGCCACAGTCCCGTCCTGCTGCCCCCTCACAGAGCAGGGATGAACCCCCGGCCCCCACCCCGCCACGAGTGCTCCAATTTTGATAATATCATTAGAGGCTGATAATGGTTTCCAGGAACTCTGCAGCCTCCCCGCGAGGTGACAGCCTGTGAAGGCAGCGCGCAGATAATGTATTCTGCGCGGGTGCAGAAATGTGACTCCGAGCGCATTAAAGTCCCTTAATGCGGGTGACACGCACCTTGCTGCCGCACGCACTGCCCCCGGGGCAGGCGCGGCTCCGCCAGGACATCAAACCGCGGCATGAGGCGCTCCCACCGCGGGCCCATGATCTCCTTGGCCTTCCTCGGTGTCCTGCTCTGATACCGAAACCTTTACGCAACCCCACGGTATCAAAGATTATTTATAATGAATTAAATACGTTTTCAGCAGCTTCTTTCCACACTTACTGCCACACTTCCACTGCCACTTCAACTTAATTAGGGAGAGTTCGCTAAAGAGATGGGAATAAATGCATCTATAGAAATATATCTATGTATAAATGAAGAAAGCCGCCACCGCAGGTCAGACCAGTCCTTTCAATTTATTGCCCTGGTACATTCATTTGTAAATAGCTTTGCCTTGCTGGTTTCTAAGTGCAAGGCTAATGTTGGAGTGCTTAAATTAATAGTGACGCACACCTTTCATTATTGCTATTAAATTAGGTGCTGGGCTTTGATGGATTCACTTGTTGCTGAACTAAAAGCCTGGTGGATGTGGGTGTGTGTATCCATTTGGTTCGACAGCAGGTTTGGGTCTCAGTGTCAAGGCAGACAGAGCTCAGTTCCTCCTCAGCACACTCCAATTAGCAGGAGGGGCCCTCCCGTGGGGGCGCCGGGCAGGGGGACCCCACACACCCACCCGGGGTTTGGGCAGCATCCCAGGAGCAGCATCCCTGTCCCTGCACAGGCGAGGGGAGCTGGGAATGCCAGCATCATGCCTGGCACCAGAGGCCCGGGTGGATCCATGCCATCGTCTGCAGTGGGCACCAGCCCCACACCACACACAGCATCCACCTCCTGTGCCTGGAGAAACACAGAAACGTGACAATCACCCCAAAATCCCTGGAGACTCGGGGGGTTTGACCCATATCAGCCTGGTCCCCTGCAAGCTCTGACTGGCATGGCCCCGGGACGTGCAGAGCTCCAGGCTGGGGTTCCTGAGGGTCCTGAGAGTCCTGCCCGTGCTGGCCGGGGGCTGTGGGTGCCCCAAGGCCCCCCATCCTGCCACCAACCATGACCCCATCTTCCTCACCAGTGCTGCCATTCCTGCCCGGGGCATCGGGACCCCCCTGTCCTGTCCAGGGGCTGGGGGCTCTGAGCTGGGCTGGGGGCTCTGTGCAGGGCTGGATGCTCCGTGCTGGGCTCTGTTCTGTGTCCCTGCGCCGTGCCTTTGTTCCGCCGCGCCGTTCCCTCTCTTACGGTGCCACCTTGAGGCCGCCGATCGCAGCCTCCGGCCCGGCTCTGGCTGCGCCTCCGCTGCCACGGCCGGTCCCTGCGCGCTCCCCTGTCCCTGTCCCTGTCCCTGCTCCTGTTGGAGGGCCAGTGACCGCCTCAGCCCTCCCCTGCACTTCACCGGGACATGAGGCTGTGTGACACTGGGGACCTGCTCAGGCTATGGGGTTTTGTCCCAGGGAAACTGCTCAGGACATTCCTTTGGGGCCAAGTCTCTTATTCCTGGAGCAAGCCCCAAAATCTCCTGTGCTGGCCCAGCAGAGTCTGTGGGGTGCCCTGGTGGCATTTTCTGCCCCACGGCTGGCCAGGACCAGCCCCGCAGCCCTGCCCACAGCCTGGAGGGGCTGAGGCCCCGGCAGGGCTCCAGACGGGAGCAGCTCCATCCACCCACGGCTCCCGAGCAGCTGGCAGCACAACCAGGTCACCGCCTAGCCTGAGGGACCAACATCCCGTGTCCGGGGCTGGGCACAGACATCTGCTCAGAGCAGCTTCCCTGCGGACACGGGCAAGGGCTGGATGGAGCTGACCCCTCGGCCGGCCCTGCCACCACTGGGGACAGCTGGTGACCGTGACAGGTCACTCTGGTCACCCCCTGTCCCTCTGGCATGGGCACTGCTGGACACACAAACTGTCTTGCTCTTGCTCTTGACATTTTAGGGATAATAAATTCCTAACCACCCCAAATCCCTCCTTGGTGCCCTCTGCAGCCATGCTCCAATATTACATATAAACCCAGTGCTCCAGTATTAATCATAAACCACAAATACTGACCAGCTTCCGTGTCCTCCGCCAGCGCTGACAATCATTGACTGGAATATCAAATTTATAATGTTGGGATGCGGAACCTGGTGAGATGAAAGGCTCTGCTTTTTAATCAGCTTTATGGGATGATAGAAAGCATTGATCGACAAAGACAAGACACAGCCCATGTTCCTGTGTCTGTAGCTGTGCAACCTTATTAATTTAGATTTGCAAAGGGTTTTTGAGCTGGAGGGGACAGAGCTGGGCATCCTTGTGTTGGATGAACCAGGGCAGGAACTGTGGCTCTCTAGACAGGGGGTTTGTCAGCAGCCTGGCTCACCTGGCACTGGGCAGGGTCCCCAGAGCTGAGCCTCGGTGGCACGGGCACCCAAACTGCACCAGGGACCATCCAGGGCAGCCTGGCTCACCTGGCTCTGGGCAGGGTCCCCAGAGCTGAGCCTCGGTGGCACGGGCACCCAAACTGCACCCAGGGACCATCCAGGGCCACCATGGCAGGACCCGTGGGTCGGTGCCAGCCCAGCACGGACCTGGCACGGGCAGAGTGTGCCCGCCCATACCTGCCCAGCCCAGCCCTGCCCTCCTCCCCGGACCGCCTCCGTGGCTGGGCAGTGCCAGCCCGGCCCCGTGCCCGCCGGACAGCTGGTGACCAGATTGGCGCCTCTTGCGCTGTCATCTCGCATTTGCCGCCTGCCCCCGCCGCACAGGGGAGGCTGGGCCGCCGTTTCCAGGTCAGAGGCTGCATCCAGCACAGGAGGAAAATTCCCATTTCCCCACCAAGACTTTAACTGTGCAGTTTCCCAGCACCCGGCCCTCCCCTGGCACCCCAGCCCCGGGCCCCAGGCTCACCCTCCGGTCGTGTCCATCCCGGGAAAAGCTCAGGAGCTGGAGCGGCTGCAGGAGGCAGCAGCGGGGCCGAAAGCAGAGCCGGCAGCGTGGCGGGATGGGAAGCCGGGCTTGTCAAAAAATTTGGTTTCATTCCTTGAATTTAAAAGTTTATCTAATAAAAGTAACTGAGGAGCAGTAGTGTGCTTTGGCTTCTCTTCGGCATTTGATTTAATAGCACATGACGTTTTGATTAAAAAATTAGCTGTATATAATATCAATAGAGCTCACATTAGAAGGATTAAGAATTGGCTGACTGACAGGTCTCAAAAAGCAGTTGTCAATGGGGAATCATCATCAGATGATGATGTTCAACATGTTCATCCACGATTTGGAGGTAAATATCAAATCAGTGCTGATAGGATTTGGGATGACAAGGATTAGTGGGAAGGTGGGAATGCTGCCAAGGGGAGCTGTGGGGAGCTGATGATGCCCTGCACAAGGGGCATCCCCACGCTGCTGCCAAGGGGAGCTGGGCCCTGCCACCACCAGTGCCACTGCAAAGGGCCCCGAGTGAGCCCCGAGCCCTCCTGAGACACAACATACCTGAGCCAACACCCCCAGGTACCTGGAGCCCTCAGCAGCCCTGGCATCCCCCCAGCCGCAGGCTGGGTACCGCATTTCTCAGGAGGTGATGAAGGAGGTGATGAAGGTCTGGCCCCTGTGGTGCCACTGGCTGCTCCCAGTGCCAGCAGGGCACTGCAGCTGCTCCTCCTCTGCTGCCCTCGGTAGCCATGGATTTTTGAAAGTGAAATCCCTGTTAGTGCAGGTACCGTGCCTAACCCACAGGAATTCCCACACAATTGTGAGCAGTTGCAATTAGCGGCCGCTCAGCCCCTGGGTGTGCTCGTTGGTGACAAGTGACAAACCTGCCTGAGCCTGGCGGTGGCACAGCTCCCACGTTAGCCCTGCTGAGGGGCAGGGACACGGAGGGGCTCTCCCAGGTGCCTGTGGTGGAGCAGGGATGGGCTCCCATCGTGGGGCAAGGGGACAGCAGAGCCCCAGAGCCACCTTCCAGCCAGGGCCTGCCACAGTGCCCGGCACGGTGCCCGCGGCTGAAGGAGCCTCTCCTGTCGCAGCCCAGCTCACCAGCAGCAGGAGAGGCACCCACAGAGCCCCTGGCTCCTGTAAATCCCATGGGGCAGATGTCCCTGAGCCACCCCCAGGGACACCTCCTGTCCTCACCAGAGGCAGGGTGAGCAGAACCACGGGGACTCCAGCGCTTCTGCAGGGCACCAGCTCAGGGCCCCGGCCTGGGGGACACATCCACAGCCCTGCCCGAGCTGGGCCCTGGCAGGGTGGGCAGCGCTGCCCTCGCAGTGCCCGGGCCCCCAAGCCCCCAGCTCTGAGCACCTGTAAAGGCATCGTGCTGCTGCAGGGCTCAGCACGATGAGCATCATCTGAATAAAACAAGGAGTGAGTGATGCCACCATGCCCTGTTGGATTGGAATTGTGTGAGCAAAGTGGTTTTCTCAGGGAGATTTATTTCCTCTGCTGGCCGCAGACAGCCAGCCCAGAGAAGGGAACAAGTCTCTGGTGCCGAGGCCACTGCTCCCTCCTGGTCCCAGCACAGCTTTTATCCCATAGCTGAGGGAATCAGAATAAAGGAAATGCAAACAGGTATTCACCCACTGCAAAGCATGCAAGCAGAGGCTCCAGTTCTGCTCCCCAGGGCCCTGCTCTCCTCCCAGCCCACACCTCAGCCCCAGATCCCACCTGGAACCCACAGCCAGATCCAGAGAGGCCATCCCGTGCCAGTGGGGACAGTTCCTGCCCTGGGCCTGGACACAGCATCAGCTGTGACGGTGCTCTGACGCTCTGGGACACCCCTGGCCTCTGGTGGCAGCAGAGCCAGGGGCTCCTGCAGGAGCTGCTCTGACACAAAACCCCCGAGGGGACAAAACCTCACCTGGCCCCGCTCCTGCCACCAGCTCATCTGCAGGCACCGTCCCTCCAAGGACCAGGCACAGAACAGCATCCCCAGGAGTGGTAAATGCTGCAAAAGTGCTGGAGTCAGCACTATGGTGAATTTTGCTTTCCACATCTGCAGCCCAATAAATCTTTGTCTCCTTCCAGTGAACTGTGCTCTTCTCGGGCTCCAATTTACACGGCCCAGCCCGGTCCCCGCGGCAGCCCCGGGGGTCCCGCTGCCAGCCCGGGCCGCCACCCCGCGGGCCGAGGGGACAGCGGGGACCCGCCCCGGGCAGCCCCGGCCCCGCCGGCCGCCGGCGCCGCTCTGTGCAAAACCCTCCCGCTCTCCAGACCTTCCCTGGGCTTTTTTTGTTGTTGTTTTAATTGTTTTCAAAACAGATTTCATGTGGTCCCAAAATGAGACCATGATTGTAAATTAAAGTGTAATTAGCCTTTACGCTTTTATATTCATTAACTCTTCTCTGTTAATGATGCAGAGGCTGGAGCACAAACCCAGCATTATGAAACCACATCCAGGAAATAAAATAGTGATTTAGATAATGGCCAGAATGTATTGCTGCTTACACATAATTAAACAAATGCTCAATTTACACTTGGAAACATGAATGAATGTTGATTAACCCCAGCCCAACGACTCTGCTGGCGAGGTGGCTGAGCCCGGGGCTGGCAGTGCTGGGCAGGGTGAGCCGGGCAGGGTGAGCAGCGCTGGGCAGGATGGGCAATGATGGGCAGGGTGGGCAGTGCCCGCTCCCGCCGCCCTCCCGCACCTGCCCGGCCCAGGTGCCGCAGCGCTGCCCGGCTCTGGCTCTGCAGGCTGGTGCCAAAAGCCACCCTGGCACACGGCTGGCACCGCCACACGGGCAGGGGACGCTGCCATGGCAGTGCCACCCCTGTGCCCTCCCGGAGCAGCGGGGACAGCAGGGCCCATGGCAGCGTCCCCGGGGCTGTCCCCCAGCCCACCCTGCCTCCTCACCTCGCTGTGTCCAGAGCTCGGCTCCCACGGACCCTTCATGGATCGCTGCCTCCACAGGCCATAATGGCTCCATCTCGGGGTCAATACGGGCGCCTTTGACACATGATAGACAATAATTGCTCTTTCTTAGAGACTTTTTAGTTCATGGATCATTGACCTGATGGGCTGTAACAGCTCCGACAGAGGCTGCACACCCCTGTGCTTAACCAGCCTCAGGAGCAGGCAGCTCACGGGGCCACGTGGAACAGCCTCTGCAAACCCATGCCCCCAGCGCATGGCCATGGAGGAGAGGCCGGGGCAGGAGGCCCAGCAGCCCGGGAGAAAAGGCCAGCACACCCCAGGATCCCCTGAGTACCATGGGACAGAAGCAGGATGCACAGGACCAGGTCACCTGCCAGGCTCTGCAGGCTGGAGATCCCCACTCTGACAGCAACTTCCAGGTATATGATTTAATGAAAGGCACAATAAGAAGTGAAACAATTAGAATTTCTGCCTCATTATCATGGTAATCTTATCAGTCGGATAATGAGGTATTAATGGAGATTTAATGTGCCTCTCATAACAGAATCCCTTGGAGAAAACACATAAGGAAATTGCTGTAAATCCACTTAATGATGGAAAGGTCCCCAAACACCATATTCCAGAGGATGAAAAATGCTGGATGCAAATGAGAGAGAATCAAGGTCAATAACGCTGCGGGGACCGAGCTCAGGCAGCCCCGGCCCCGCCCTGCCCCGCCCGGGACCGGCACCGGGACCAGCACCGGCACCGGGAGGGTTTGCGGCAGCTGAAGAAACCCCTCCAGTCTCGTCAGGAAAAATGAGCACTTCCTAAGAAAAAAGACGCCCACCATAATATTTCTGGACTTGACCACTCTCAGCAAGGCATCGAGCAGCAGCCAGCAGAGGGACAGGCGCAGTCCTGCTGCAGGCAGAGCCATTTCTCTCCTCCCAAGCTACCAGAACAGCCAAGCTGCAGATTCAAAGTTATAACTGAAGAGCTCTGCGTTAAGCAGTCAGTGCAGTGGAGCTTCCTCTCCCCTTTACTGGATTTTGGCTCTTTTTTGCCAGTCCCTTCCCTGGGTGTGTGAGGATGGAGCAGAGCAGCAATGCCCAGAGCAAACCACACAGAGTTAGTGGAAGTGCTCACACCTGCACGGCCATCACAGCACATCTCTGATGGCACTGGAACAAGGCAGAAACGTCAAAGCCAAGCGGTTAAAC
This sequence comes from Ammospiza nelsoni, assembly GCF_027579445.1. Classification (NCBI taxonomy): domain Eukaryota; kingdom Metazoa; phylum Chordata; class Aves; order Passeriformes; family Passerellidae; genus Ammospiza; species Ammospiza nelsoni. The sequence goes on along the minus strand of NC_080652.1, from coordinate 11,326,226 downwards.
TGCTCTCCTTTTAATCAGTTTTTACAGAATAATACATTAATAATCACGTTAAGAGACAAGATGGGGTTCCTGTATACAAGATTGTGCAAGCTCGTTAATTTAGATTTATAAAGGCTTTACCAAAGAGGAGAGGCAGTACAAAGCTTTTCAATAGAGGTAAAGCACAATTAAAAGGTACAGAACACACATTACTAACTGAGCAGAGGTTAATTCTCAAGTAGTACAGGCTCAACCACGTCCCCAGCTGCACCCAGACAGGAGCATCCTTCCCCTGTCCCCACTGCCTGTGCTGCTCCAGCTCTGCAGGCACACTGCCCCATCCGTGCCAACACTCAGCTCTGCTGCCAGCAGCTCTGCCCCTCTCCTACCCCTTCCCCACCCCATTCCCATGGCAGTGAGCTCTCCAATTCCATGAGAATTTGGCCCGACAGAACAGGAACATTTCCAAGCAATACAAACCAACTCTGTGCTCACCAGACTCACCCACAGGAAACAGCATCATGCTCGTGGCTTTTTTCCTGAAGTTTATGGCAGTTACATTCAGCATTTGGTAGTAAAAGATCTTCAAAACAAAAACTTTTAAACTCAAATCCTTGATAGGCCAGACACATTCAGATTCTCGTTAAAGAGGATTTTAAAAAGATTTAAAGAGAAATCTCACTTAGGAGCACAAAGGAATCTCCTAGAGATGAAAGCCCCAGCGCTTTCCCTTCCCTCCTCTGCCCAGAAAGGAAACCAGCACCTCTGCAGCACTGCCAGGCACAGACATGCCATTGTTTAACGTGGCAGCCCCTCAGAACGTGCCAACATCAGTGCTGAGACAACGGCCAAGCCTGAAATCCACTCTGGGACCTGGTACCAAGGACCCTGCCCTGCTCCACTTTGCCCAAAATGTTCCATTCCTCCTCCAGTGGCTCAAGTAGGTAAACTCACAGAAAGCACCGAGATTACAGCAACAGGCCCGTGGCTGGCACCTTTTGGCAGCAGTTCTGCTACTTTTGGTCCTCTATGCAGTGTCTTTCCACCTTGGCTATTGCACATCAAACCTAACAACATCACTTCCTAGACACGGAATTCAGCATTTTAAAACAAAACATTACGGGACGCAGGGGAAAACAGTAAAAGGACATTACAGGCAGGTTTTTAATTCTTTGGAAAGCCTAATTCTCTAACTACACCTATCAAGACTAATAAAGGACCTTCAGAGTAGGCTGGAAAAAAGAAGCAAAGGACCATCTTGCTACAAAAACTCTCGGCTCACCTGGGGCTCACTGAAACACCTACTGGTTTTAAAATAACTAAGTAACATTTAAAAAAAGACTCCAGTTCTTTTAAGTATTTTTCTATGCAGAGAAAGCAAGTGATAAAAGCTGTGAAGGAAATGGTTCTTGCCCCTTCCATAAAGGAGAGTGAACCTGAAAGCCCTGACGGTGCTGACCAGGTGAGCCAGGCCAGCACAGAGGGGCAGCACAGGGGTGATCACACCTCCTGTGTCCTTGTGCCTTCTTCAGGGATCCCACAAATACTCTCCTCAACCAACACCCAAACTGCAGAACTCTCACACATCAGTCTTAACATCTCGGATATTCAAGTAATAATTACATATTACAGGACACTTCAATAGAAATGAATTTATATTGCTTTTTGATATGATCTGGCCATATCTTCAAGGGCATGTTTGTGCTTTGCTGCAGGGCTGTGCTTGCAATATTGAATTACATGTTCAGCACCAAAAACCCATCAAGGCTGAATAACCAGAATATTGCAATGCTACACAGACTGAGACACCGAGTAAGGCAGATCAGAAGAATTCTGTTTTGACTGAGTATTGCTCCTCCACACAACTGAGTCTCTAATTGGGGTAGAAAGACTATAGAGAAAAGGAAAAGGTTACCATCACACCTTCTCATATGGGATCAGTTTGGAAAAACTGCTTGACTGAGTTATATCTGAGAGCCCTAAAAAGTGACTTTCCTGATTATGCCTTGACAAGTAGCACAGCCAAATCAAGCACTCAATACTTTACATAAATTGCTCTAATTCCAATTGACCACATGATTTTCCCAAGTACTAGTTGCTTACAGGTTTTAATCATCAAAATGCACACACACACAAAAATGAACCAATCGTGTTTTGAAAAGAATGTGAGAAAGATTTTGTTTTCTTTACCAATCACAGACACCAAGTCTTACCACATCCCTCTGTCAGAAGTGCAATGAACACTGGAAAGAGCAAGAAATAATACTGACGTGAAAAAGTTCAGTGCTCGCTGTCCTTTTTCAGTGCATTGAAGCTGAAAAAGAGCAGTGAGTGCTTATATACAGCCAACATGCCCCAGACCACTTCACTCATGAAAAATCCATGTGGTGTTGTGCATAAAAACCTCCTTAAATTGATAACTGTCAGTTTAAGGGGAAGGCGGGGTGAGAAATCTATAAAACACCCTGAACTGATGTCATGATATGTTTCATAAAGAACAGTGTTATATTATTTTAAAATATTTTTTATGAACAGTAAAACTTGCACTGCTGCATAGCAGACAACACGAAGAACATTTAGTAAAAACATTCACTGAACCCCCTGGCATACGTATTTAATGTCACTAATCAAAATATATATTACAGCCCAAGGTTCTGTTAAGGATCTCTGTTTGGGGTTTGTACAGTATACACAATAGCTCAGAAAAAATATTACAGTAAGGTATTTTATTTCTCCTTTTTATATTAGACTTTTCTATTGTAACTTACAGTCCCTCTCCTCTATATATCCAAACCTCTGTAACACCCTAATGCCCTAGCCAAGAAGTGTTCAGCTAGCTAATAAGCCCTATTATAAATTCCAGTTTTAGAAATTTCAGTAATTACATCAATAAATAGTTCAGTTTGCCCTTTTTAAATCTTAGCCTTTTGAGGAAGTCCTTTTGTCACCAAAACATGGTAGGTCACAACCTGTTAGAGGTCAGAGAGGCTTCTGCTTGTTTATTCAAAGGATAGGAAGTCCAAAGATACTTGCAATGCATTAAATATAGTTATATAATATTTACACTGTCCTCTCAGATTTAAAATTTAGGTGAAATACAACCAATAACTGATGTCAGCTACTACAAACTTTCAGTGTGGCTGGTGTTTTCTTAATAAAAGGTGTATTCAACTAGAAAGTTTACTACGTGGCTGCCCCGTTTCCTCTTGTTTCAGTTTTTCATTAGAAATTAAATGAAGTGAATTATTCACGTGAATAAGAATTCAGGAAGAGGGGTGGTGGAGAAAGCATGAAGAATTTTCTGAATGTTTTGAGATTCCAAAATACCTGAAAACTGTGGTCCCTTTTGCAGTGCCAGTATCTAGAGGGGAGGAAAATGCAAACCAAAGAGAAGAGGAAAATCTGTTAAATTAATTAGATTAGTAAAGGTGTGTTTTAAAATGCCTCAATTCTGTACAGTATTTTACAAGGAAAGTCTTTTCTTCAGCTTTTGCAGCTGTTGTACATTTTTAGAAACTCCTCTCCTGCTCAGTCTGCCCGTGCTGTGTGAGCTACTTGCGGTCATCGATAGTTTTGATGAACTCCACGGCTGCCGTGAACTGCATCCACCAGTAGGACTCCTCTCCAGACAGACAGTTGGCATAGAAACTGCTGATGTACTGCACGGTGGACAGCAGGCAAGGGGGGTTTGCCTGGGGTGGGAGAAGACAGAGATACAGCTTGTTTGCAAAGCCCAGCATCAACAAACACCGCCAGGTCCAGAACAGAAGCACAATTCCCTTTGTGCAGTGATCCTCATCCTACAGAGTGTGTAACCTGCCTGCAGGGTAGGGACTGTTTATCCTCTCCAGCCCCACTTCACACGCTCAGAAGGCATCAGGTTTGATGAAAAGAACATTTTTCTAACAAGGAAAAATTACTAGCAGGCCAAGAGAAAGAGGGGGAACACGCCACAATCTGTGAAGGTCATCAGGACCTCACACATGTAAAGCCTGTTGTTCCAGCATCTTACATGCCAGACCATTCTTCACTCATGTCAAAAAAGCAACACAACCAAGTCAGTCCTGGTCTGCATCTTGGTCCTGAGGACAGCATGAAGCAGGCGCAGATGACAGATGCTGTGGACATGCCTCAAGCAAACTCTACTCCCCACACAGCATCTGCACCCCAATTTTCTTGGTTCCACCGGCAAAGTTTGCTTGGATTCAAAAACCGTAACTCTGACCACATTTCTGACATTCCTATTCAAACCCTTCTAAATCAGATCTGGATTTGAGCCTGGGCAGCTCCTCGTGACCCACAGGCATTATGTTTCCTAACTTTGCTTGTTTATTACAGGATTAACTGGGGTTTGTGATCTCTGCAAAAGAACTCACCTTTATGAGAACAAAGACCAGAACAGGAACAAAATCATCAGCCCCAGGCACGGAGTCCTCGTTGGCCAGGCTGAGCAGGTTCATGATGGTGGAGCACATCCTCAGGATGCACTGCACCTTGTCCCGGGGCGTTTTGTAGGCGCTGATGGTGCGGATCTCGGACTGCGCCGACGGCCACGGCGCCTCGCGCAGGTACACCTGGGAATGACCAAACCAGCCCTCCTGGGGCAAGCTCTGCTGGGCAGCTCAGCCACCACGGGCTCACAGGTGGTGGAGAAATGGGAATATGTAAGGCAAGGGGAATTCAAACTGAAAGAGGGGAGATTTAAGTTACAGGTATGGAGGAAATTCTTCCCCGCGAGGATGGTGAGGCCCTGGCACAGGTTGCCCAGAGAAGCTGCAGCTGGGTACAGCCACAGCATGGGTACAGTGTAATTTCCTGAAGGATATTTCAGCTGTCACTGGCAGCAAGGCAACCCTTCTAAGTGTAAAACAGAACAGTCCTCTCCCCATCCCAATCCCAGCCCAAACCCCAACACGCATAATACAGAAGCAAAGGAAAAGAGTTACCTCAGGTATCTGAAGTGCCTTGTGGTTTGCAGTCACTACTTTGGATAACCTCTGTATGTGCTCGTGAAGGACCCTGAAACACAAAAAAACAAGAGTGAAAAGTAAGCAGCAGCCAGCCAGCTGAGGAAACTTGCTTCATGTTTGATAGGACAAGAAAGATCTTCAGGAACGTGGCCCTACAGATGATGGACACCAGGCCAGTGAAGATATAGAGAATTGCTCTGTACAGCCAAGAACAACCACACGTCCTCTAGAGCATCCCAAAAGCATCTGTTCTAAACCACAGGAACCCCAAATGCATGGAAAATACTGAGTGAAAACAGAAAATGGACCAGGTCCAGTCCTGAACCAGGTTTTGATCATTCTCTCAGCACACACACTTGCAGACCTGACAGTCTGTACCACAAATCATCACACTTACAACTTTTTTTTTCTGTTCTAGCAGTTTGTTGCAAACACATTTGCAGATGATGCTAAAGCCCTTCCTCGTTCTTTTACAAAATGTTCTGAACGAAAACATGAATTTGTGTGGCTGACTCAGACAAGTCTGTGGCAGGAGGGCTGCACAACTTCCACTGCACCAAGTGCAAAAGAGAAAACAAGTCCTTTAGATTCCATTAACTTACTGGTCACGCAAAATATCTCCATCCTGATTAGGGTAGAAGGCGAGTTTGAAGATGCGATTCATCACACTGCGCTCGATGGCTAATTGTGCATCCTGGAGCTGCTCCTCACTGGCATTCTGCCAGATGGCATCCTGAGCCATAGCCCCGTACAGGAACTGCAGAAAATCCTCCACTTGGGCTGTTTTATCATCTGCTGCCGTGAGCTTCTGGAAATCTGATAAAAAGGGAGGAAGAGAAAGAACATTTGTTTAAGTAAAAAAATATTACTTCTGCTAAGTTTTTCAGGCACACTTAAGGTGCAGTACTACATGCTCCAGGAGCAAGAACTGACTCCAAATTCCTTACATGCTTCATTTAGTCAGATATGTGCACAGAGAACATAGAACCAGTTTGGTATAAGTGGCTGTTTTGAGTTTCCTGGTGCCACTGTCTCTTACGCTGTGATATTTTTGAATCTTTGATTCACTTGACTCACACTGTTACTATCCCCCATATCTTTTAAGGTGCAGCCTTTGGTTCTGGACTAAGAACTGAATGCTGCAACTTGATTTATCATGTATCAGTAGATATAAAATAATTCATAGTATTCATGCCTCTGCCATGGGGCAGATAATGTGATTTAGCACAACTTTTTTGGCCAAGTAAGGTCAAATTACCTTCATTCTCTCAGGCCATGAAAAATTACCATAACTTAGCTACCACAACATACTGTAATGTCACAGTAATCTGTCTGTTTAGCCATTAATTCACCATATGAAATTAAAATCATTTTAGGAATCTACTCCTCAGATCAAAAGACATATTTTAAAACATTAACCCAAGTCAGCATCTAAATACAGAGTAAAGGATTATAAAAACTATCTGCATTAATCTTACCTTGAATGAACTCCCTTATTTTCTTCTCCTTGCTCTCCAGCAGTAGCCTCACACAGACTGTAGTGAAGTATCTGTTGGCCACCTCTTTATCTCTCAGGACTCTCTGCAGGAGCCTCTCCAGGTGTGCCTGGGTGGTCTGCAGGCCTTGGCGGCAGCGCGTCAGGTAAGCGATATATGGAGCTCTTTTCCTAAAGCACAGAGCCCTGTGTCACACTCACAGCAAAGACAGGCTAACAGCTTTATAAACTAAACTGCTGAGTCAGACTGCAAAGGATTCTTCCACTTGTTCCTTTTAAAACTAAACAATGCCTGAATTTGGAAGTTTGCCTCACATGGGTGAGACAATTGCACCCTTTTGTGGGGAAGCAGAGATGCAACAACCTGCAACAACCTGAATACAATTTAAACCAAAAGGGACCTTCCCAAGCTGCTGGTGAATAAAGACACGAGTGGGGGAGCCCCAGCTGAGCAGCCCCTGCACAGTACCTGTAGTCCTCGGCGATGGAGGCCAGCAGCTTGCGGCACGTGCGGTTGTCGAAGCGGCTCACGCAGCGCATCGTCTCCTGCAGCTGCGCCATCAGGTTCTTGTCCTGCAGGTTGATGGCCTCAGCCAGCTGGACTTTCAAGAAGCACACAATTTCATTATCTAACAAAGAACAAAGGAAAAGCATTAAGGAAAAGAAACGTAGGCACGGTGAAAACAACTATCTTTGAATAGGGGAAACACATTAATGGCTTAAAACAAAACTTCTGTACATTAGGGAATAAATGTTAGTTTAGAACAATTTAAGAAGCCTTTTTGAATTTTCCAGCTGTCAGAGGATAAGCCTCCATATCACTATCTTATCTAGCTTTTAGAACCATTCTGAAATGTGAAGAGGAACCCCTTGAGGTGACATATTCACCTGTCTGCAAATAAACCCAGAGTGAATGAAAGGATACAACACAACACATTTATACTAAGTCAACATAAGACCCAGTAAATCATTCAAGTGGCACGACTCCCAACAGCACATGAATTTTCAGAGTCTATTCTCTAGCTTCAGGCTCTAACCTGCACTCTATCTGTGATACTTCATTACAAAAAAATCTTAGAGCAGGCTGAGATGGCAGTTTGCCTGTGGAGTAAGAATGAAAACATTCTGGGGGCAAAAGGCAGCCTGTGCCCTCAATATTTATGGCAAAGAGAAGGGACCATAAATGGTGCAGTACAAGTGCTATTACACGGGGACAAGGAGAGACACACAGTGCAAAGAGCCTGTACCTTCAGGGTCTGTGTGGTCTGGGAGACCATTCCTTGTTGAATGTGTCAGCATCGGGAGGGCAACAGAATCTGCTGAACAAAGAGCCAATCTCAATTTCTTCTTTGCATCCCTTAAAGAAGAAAAATATTTTCTTAACACAGTTGATGAATGGTCTGCTTTTCAATAAGAAATCTTTACTTTCTTTTTTATTTAATACTGCCTAGAAGTTATTTAACATCATTTTAATATACAGCATTGTCAAGACTTTAGAATATCAGTTTTTTGATACAGCACCAGTTTCAAAGGGATTTTCTAAACACTGAATTGCTCTGTCCTCTCTGGTTACAAACATCCCTCCACCAGTGGAAATATGACAGTTTGAGATATTTAAAACTAAAAGCACATCAAAGTTTACAATGAATCTGCATTAAGATTCTTGTGGGAACCAGTCACACAGCTTCAGCTTTTAATTCTACTTTGTGGTTAAGATGAAACCTAGAAATGTCTTTACCTATAGGAGAAAGCAGAACCTTGTGGCTGTGCTACTTGGCTTGCAGAGTCTGGGAGGTCGTCTGCAGACATGTTCTGCAAAGCCTCATCCCGCGGGGAGTCGTGCATGCTCTCACCATCCCCAATCGCCTCTGTGGAAACCAAAAACACACTGCACCTCAAGAGACGAGTCAAGAAGAAACCAGACCAGTTTTCTGCTCATTATTCTCATTATTCTACGGTCAGTGAGAGAATGGGGACAGCAAATAAACCAGCTAGTTCTGGATATATGAAAAAATGCACATTAAAACATACAACCCAGAAACTCCTAAGAAAAAACTGCAAAAGTTTTGGAAGGCACTTCCTCAGTGCCATTTACAACAAAACAAAAAACTGGTAGCAGATGTGCCATCAACACCCAGCTCCCTCAAAGGCAATACAAAACAACTGTCCTTGGGAATACTGATTTAATTCCCAGCCTCTGAGGGACTGTCACACAGATTATTTGACAAAACATTCCTTGTTCAGAGCTCACATTGCTCAGCTGCTAATCCTAACATTGTCTAGAATACTGAAGTGTTTTTATCTTTAAGGAGCAGAAGCTGTGTTGGTGGTGATTACAAAAGGCAGGTTCTCACCTGCACTGTCGTAGTTCACGATGGCTCCTTCACTGGGACTCGTTCTCTTGATTGCATTCCTGTACTTGTCCAGAATGTCCTCAGCAGCTTGTGCCTGTGCACTGAGCCTTGGGCTGGGATCATCTGGAAGGACCATAAAAAACAACAGGAGTTACCCTGGTGTTAGGCCAACTGAAAGCAAATACAAAAACTTAAGCCTACACATTTGGACTCTGTTTTTAGCCAGATCAAACAAAGAGGTGCTTGTGTCCCGTGCAGTCCAAATTCAAATGTATTAATAAAGTCTGAGGCAAATCAGAAAACAAACAGTACAATCAAAGTGAACAAATGAAGTCAGATCCTGAGCAGATCCTCAGCACATTTATACTGCATACACAAATGGCTCTTGAGTATTTGAAGACTTCTAGAAAGGATCAGGCAAACAGAAAACGAAACACCCAGGTTCAAACCATGTTTAATTTAACACTCAAGTAACTATTACAGGACTGTGTGTACAGCTATCCTTACTGCTCAGCTGTGACAAGGACAGGAGCTCTATAATGAGGGCGGGGGAGAAGTGAGGACTTGAGTTGAGAATCCACTGCATGCCCAGACAGACATGTGACAACTTAAAAACAGCCTTCAAGGCAGGAAATCTTTATCCAGTTTCTTATTCAAAATGTCAGCTCTGAACACGAACTACAACAGCATGTACCTGTCTGTCAATAGCTACCTGGTGGGCACTCTGGAGCTCCAGGAGGCACACTCTGAGAGAAAATTACTATGATGATGTTATTCACATACCTTGAAGCGTTGCATATCTGTCAGGCACCATGTCATCTTTGTCTTTTTCTTGTTTTTCTTTCTTCCTAAATGGAATAGGAGCTGAAAATGCAAGGTACCTCATCAAAGACTACTCTGAGATAATGGCCAAATAGCAGAAACTTCAAGGAAGGAGCTAATGCAGAAAATGTTCATCAAATCAACTTCCAGAAAAGCCTAAGTTTATCCATGGGGTAGAGCAGAACTGTACTGTCATCACCTACAGCCAGCTCCACCTTTAACACACAGGAGGTCAGGCAGAACAGTTTTGCCTTCCAGGTACAGCACACTCTAGGGAGCTACTAGCCAAGGGAGTCAGGTAGCTTCCCATTTTTATTTACATATTTATTTATACTTTAACCATAAAGGTGCCTAAAGAGACAATAAAGGCAGTGTGAATTCCGACTGAAGTACCAAACCTAGAGGGACATGATCCTACCTTTGGGCATGGCAGACACAAAACGTTTCCTCCACCAGGGCTTGTTCCTGTCAGACTTCTCATCATCACTGTCTTTCCGTTCCTCAATCTGCAGAAGGGCAGAGTCTACATTTGAGCATTTACCAAATCAAGTGTAAGGAGAAAATTTCTCCTTCACATCAGCCTTTGCTACACTGACTGTAAAAACAGAACTACAGCAGAGCACAAAGAGCAGATTAAGTCAGAAATATCTCTCCTCAAGAAGACATCCCGCAAACGCAAACCCATAGCCACAAAGAACCTTAGTTTCACTTATTTCTTTTTTAAAGAAAATTAATTTTCAGGCTGCTGTAGCAGTTTAACACTACAATGAATCTGTTTCGGAAGTGCCACCAGTAAACTTCATCCAGTAAATTTAAGAAAAGCCAGATTCATTTAAGCCACTCTGAACATCTGCAGCTTTATCTTATAAAACTACTGACCAACGTTTAAAGGATAACAAAAGCGTGTTGTAATTCCTTACCTAAAGACCTCTAATTCCCACTTTCTGGCGTTAGATGTGCAGTTAAAGTGGGCGTGAGAGACAAAAACAAAATGCTAAACGGAAGGCTCACCTCTCCCCTGGAGGAGTCCTTGCTGGGAGATGAAGACGAGGACTGAGAGGCGGCCGCCAGCGCGGCGGCCCCGGCGCTGCCGGAGGCCACGGGCAGCTCCCTGTCCTCGGTGCCAGCCCGCCTGTTCCAGCCAGGGTCGCTCATGGGCCTCCTGCCCGAGGACACGACGTCGGAGCTCCTGCTGCGCACCAGCCTCTCGGGGTACGAGTGCCTCTGCTTGAAGGCCTCCAGCTCCGCGGGCACCAGAGCGTGGCACCCAAAGCTGGGCAGCCGCGCCTCGTTGCCTCCCACGGCCCCCTCCAGGATGGGGGGGTCTGGAGGGGGGTGAGAGGGCCTTGCATAGTGCACTTTGGGCCTTACCACAGCTGACACACCTGTGGGCGCAAGCAGAAAGAAGCCACGCACATTTCTTTCAATATTATTCCAAATTACCTGATTACCTGCTACTAACATAGAAGCACTGAAAATGCCTCTTTTTGAAACAAAGCTTAATCTTTATAACTCACCCTCATTTGAGGACAGAGGGTCAAACAATGCAAGCAAAGAATCTGTCTGAGAAGGAGGAGATGTCAACTGACTGGCTCCTGAAATACAGAGAGAACAAAGTCAGTGCCAAAACTGCCTCCAACATGAGAGACACTGGAAAAATAGACTTCAGCAACAAAAGTTTACAGAACTTATACTGCAAAGTATTTGTAAAGATATTCTGTATGGAAAGATCTCTGTAGTACCTTGAAATTACCAAGAGTTACATCACAAAAAATGGGGAATTCTTGAGGAGCAGCCCAGTTCCAAAATGCAAGAGGACAGTCAATGTAATCAAACTGAATTAGGGACTTTGGATCTAGTACTCAAGCTCTAGTACAGCAAAGCACTGGAGCCTCTTTGTCAAACAAATACAGTACTGGCAAATAAGGAAAATATTAAGCTTAGTCACTAGCACTTTGAAATTGGGGAGAAATTGTAAAACTCAAGGATTCCATAAATGTCACTTGTTTTTATCAGAGATTCCATGTAAATAACTTACCATGGGCTGTTTCATCCATGTCAGGACTTGTTACAGAATCTTTGCCCCCAAAGTCAGAGCTACATTCAGACCTGAGATCCTCAATCTTGTTAGGAATATCTTCAGATGTTGCACTAATACCTTACACATAACAAAAGAAGCATCTGTAATAGTCTTTCAAAGAGCAAGGAAGCAAAATCCTGAGGCTGTTAAAATGTTTGTTGGACAGTGAGTAATCAAGTTCCAACTCACAGTAGCACCTACAGACATTACAAAATTCTATACTCATAAAACAACAGCTTATTTTTCCTCTACATCTTGAAAAGTGTTACCATAGCCATGAATACACTCTGGCAAGAGGCATTAGAAAGATACCCCACTCTTATATACTTTGCAGAAAATGAAGAACTAGAGCTATGATTTATTTAAATAAAATAAGTTGTTTTAAATGCAAGAAAGTTTGGAGTTTCTTCCAAAGCAATACTCCTCTGCTAACCACTGCTATTGCAGCACAGGGCATTTATCTCTCTGCTGCCTTTTTTACTTCTGCTGTGAGGTGAACAAAGAATCACAGCTTTGAAAATTCCAGAACAAGTGCAGGAAATTGTTTTATGAGTGAAGTGATGTATAAATAAAGCACAAGCAGCACAGTGAGTGGTGCCCATGCTGAGATGGAGCAGCACTGTCAGACAGCTCACACACCTGACACAACGCTCAGGCCGGGGGTGCTGGGCCGGGAGCTGACCTCCCTCACATCTGTGTCATCAGACGTGCTGCCCAGCCCAGAGCAGCTCTCCAGCTCCTGGAGCCTCTCTTCCTGCTTTAAATCTGGAGCCTCTGCAAAAGGGAGACAATGGACAGTAGAGAGAGAAGGTATCATTGCTCAATTCCACGCTCCCTAAACATTCACAAGCAGAAGGAAGGGGTGGGGGGTGATTTAGTGCATCAAGTTTTTAGGGAACTCAACCATTTCAGCAAGTGTTTTCTTTTATCCTTTGGTACAGAAGGCAGGACTCTGCACAGACAGCAATGCTCTGTCTGTACAGGCATGCTAAAGAGTGTTTACTGTTTTAATTGTTGTATGTCTTAGACAACAGGATAGAGTCACATCTTCACTAACCAAAGTAAACCACAGTCCTGGATAGCTCCTACCACAGGGAAGGAAAGCAAGCACAAATTTGCTCTGAAAACCCTTCTCTTCCCCTTCAGACCTTAAGAATTTCTTAGGTAACAGAAGTCTCTCCCAATGCTTTCCATCTTCGTTCTGCCTAGGAGCATTTTGTCCTTTTAATCCTGGAAGTATTCACAAAAACTAACTTAAGCCTAGGACAGTAATTTCTTGAAGAAAGAGGAGGAGGAAGAGGCTGCTGTTTTGCATTCTATGCCTCTGGAAGAGTCTTAGAATCATGCTAAAGAAATACACAAAAACTGCCCGATTCTGACCTGAATCACTTGGTAATACTTCCACACTCCACGCCTCACTTGTGGTTTCTGATATGGTTGAACCTGTGCAGGGATCAAGCAACACGGATCCTGAACCTGGCAAACACAGCAAGCTGCCTAGCATGTTCTCTGCAGCTGCACCTGCAAAAGTAAAGCCGGAGCGTATGGCTAGAGCTGGGCTGGGGCAGTCAGCTCTAGAGACAAAAGGAAGAACACCTCGAAAGTGTCCTTGGTAAAGCAAACACAACGCTGAAAAGAAACCAGTAACTAAGCACAGTCCAGGTCATGCACACAGAAATCCTCCTAGAGCAAATCTCCAGTTGAATCTGTGGAAATGCCCCTGTTGAGGAAGGGAGGAGGATGAGGAGGAGGAGGATGAGGGCTCTGCAGCCTCGGGTTCCAGAGCACACAGGACCTACCCAGAGCACGGCCGTTACCTGCGATCTCCTGCAGCCGGTCCTCGTCGATGTTGGGGTCGAAGTCACTTCCCAGGACATCTGTGCTCCAGGTCTCACTCACAGTTTCTGAAATGTCTCTGTCATCAGTCAAACCCATCATGTCACGGATTTCAAACTTACGGAGCTTGTCATCCAGGTTATCCTGAGTTGTGGCTGTGGAAAAAGAAACAGTTCTTGATTTTCTGAAAGGCTTCTCCAATTATTGCAGATTGAAAGCCTGTAAGAGTACATTAGGAAAAAATCCCAAACAAACAGCCCCCTAATTCTACCAGGTAAGGCAGTGGTTAAAGGAAGGCCTGTAAAACACTATTACTGTTTCCTGAGTAGGAATTCAGGAAATGCTGCCTGAAAAAAAAATTGAGACCTAAGAAGAAAAATCTGGAAGTACACATGATAATCTATCAACTAAATTGACAGGAAAAATAAATGAAATGTAGTGCTACAAAGACACTGATACAATTCCCATAGAGGAACAGGATCACAGAAAAGCTGAAGGCTCCAGGGATCATTCCAGCCCAAACTTCCTGCCCTGGTCAAGGACACCAGGTTGCTCATGATCATGTCCAGTCGTATTTTGAGAATCTTTAGGTTGAAGACACCACAACCTCTGGGCAACCTGTTCAGTGTTTGACAAATGGACATTAAAGAGAAAATTGTCCAGATACTTCCAAACTACTCCAATCCAGATTATCCTATTCCTGAATGGAAGAGCTTGATATCAAGCAAAACTTTACAGTCTCCTATAAAGGACTTAAGTGTCAAAATTCCAGGCAATTTTGTTTTCCTAACAACAGACTACAAAGAATATTTTTTGGGGGGAAAAAAAACCACCAAACCAAACCCACAAATAAATACAAGAGCGATTGCACAAGGAAAATGTCTACTTTTTTTCCTTGAATTCGTCAGTTTTGCAGCCTCTCTCCACAAAGACCTTGGCTTTAGCACATCCAGCAGCTGAGGCCCTGGGAGGAGGGGGGCACCTGCCTTGCTCGTGCTCCAGCAGCTGCAGAGCCTCCACGCCGTTGCTGCCCGAGGGGCCCGCGCCCAGCTCCGACACCGACTCCCCCTCCAGGTCCAGGGAGGACACCGAGTTGGAGCGATTGGAAGGGCCTGGAACACAGATTCACATTGAATAACAGCTCCTAAATACACAGCATTAACAATTCAGGACACAAAACTCACCAGAAAAATGAAATGAAGTAGCAGTTCCAACACAAAATATTGAATCTCACCACTACTGTACTTAGTAGGAACTTAAAAGCCAATAAAGTCTTTGTCTTTAATTTATTTACTTGCTTGTGAATTTGTTCTCTTATTTTGAGGAGACAGAGCAAAAATGAAGTTATGGAAGTTATACAAAATAATGCAAAAGCGATGTGTCCAAACCTCTTCCATCCCACAGACATATGTGCTTTGTTATGTCTGAGGTTCACATAAAGGAGTTGTGCAGAAACTATTCAGAGACATGTAACAGCTAATTAGAACATGATGAAAAATAAGTCTGAGACGTTCAAGTTTAGAGCTAAGTTAGATTATCTTAGTAACTAGTACTGCACATAAGTTTAAAACAAAAAAAAAAAAAAAAACAAAAAACCCTCTATTTTCTCTTTTTAAACACACTTAGTCTTTTTCTTCCCAACACTCAGATTCAGTTATGCCTTTGTAGGTCAAAATTTAGCTCCAGGCTTTATTCTCTGAACAACTAAGAAAGAAGACACGCTCTCAGAGTGAAATAGCACAGTCTTCAAAACAGCAAAGCCAAGAGGCTGCATTTAACACATCTTCCTTTTACAGTTAAGGGGGAAAAAAGCCCAATAGAGCAACAAAACTTCTTCAAGACTTAAGCAGCCCTTCACCTTCAGATATTCCTTCCAGATTGTCACTGCAGAGGGAGAAGCGCAAGGTTTTGTCAGGTTTGCCATGGAGCTTGTTCTCGTCGATGGGGACATCTCCCTGCCCACCATCTGCAAGCTGCATGTTTAACACCTGCAGGGTGGCAGAGAGAAACAGGACTTCATTCAAATCATCTCTTTTTCGGGTAATTAAACAGCAAACAAAACATCGGAGACATGTTTTTGTGTTGTTAATGGAACAATCAAATCTCTAACATTCTGTTAGAAAAAAAGACAGCAAAGTCCCAAGTCACAGCCTGTCAGGAACCACCCCATGGACATTAGGAATGTCCTGATAACAAGGGAGCCAACAGCTCCCTCATCACCCCCAGAGCTGAGCAGTGTGAAAGAATCTGTACCAGGCTGCCAGAGGAGATAATCCCAACCATCAGGCAGGGACCAAAGCTGGAAGCAGCAGCTGTGCTACAGCTGGAGAAGGAAAAGGCTGAACACCAGCCCTGCCCCAGGAACAGGCTGCAGGCACTGATGGCACTGTGAGCTCAGCTCTGCCCCCATGAGAACCTGGGCCTGTGCCTTTCAGGAGCTGCCAAAAGCATCAGGATCAGTGCTCCAGTTCTGCCATTCACTGTGTCCCTGGACCCAAAGGACAGGGTGTGCAGAGACACAGCAATTTCTTAATACCCAGACCAAGAGCCCAGGCTGCTCTTAAGCTCCTTAAGTGAGGGAACAAACCCACCTCTACCAAAGGCCAGTTTGGAAGCTACAACCCCCAAGCTCAGTAAGGATTTAAACTCCCATTCCAGCTTTATTACCAAACTTAGCTTTGCACCCTCCCTGCTGTGCTATTAGAGCAGACAGAGGCTGCATGGTCCAAAACATCTGAGATGTCATCGTTTGTGGATACCTCATTTTCTGACATCATTCCTGGAGTAATCTGTGGACCTGTCCCCAGAGAAATCACCAGCACTTCTTCTGGCTGCACTTCTGGAATAGTCTCCTGGGAGGATCCTTCATGATCTCCATGCTGGTCCATTAGCATGTTTGATCTACTTCTGCTTCGAGTGGCTAAGAAAATAATACAATGGAAATACAGAACTGTAGTGTTTTAATTAGCAATACACACTAAGTAAATTTTCAAAATCAAAGTATTATTAAACTTTTGAGAGATGGAACTGATGTTTAAACTTCAGTACTGCCCTGTGGAAAAGGAAACTCAACATAAAAGTTGAGAAGCAGAAAAACAAGGTACACTGTGACCTGTTTGCCAACAGCAATTCAGCCTATTCCAACCACAGAAAGACCTTTCATACATTTTATGAGAAAATTAGGTTCGCTACTTAAAAAATGTCTAGGTTTCTGTGGTTTAAAACTCTAATTAATTTGTTTAAAAGGCTTTTTCTCCTAAGAAATAGGAAATCTTATTCTAACAGGTGTCTCAAACCCAGACACACAACACAACATCAGGTGGTTTGCTCTGATTACTTTTCCACTCTTATGTCTCCTTTTCAACTGGCCTCAGATTCCCACATTTGGCTCCACAGAAATAAAAACACCCACATGAAATTAAGGCTCTAAGAATGGCAGCATGACACCAATTGCTACTTTATTTGAGCCAAGGAAAACAAGGCAAGTGTGCAGAAGTGGCAGCCAGATTCTGATTATCTGGCAGAGGGGTTTTTATAACCCACATGCACACAAAATGAGTTCATATACAGCAGAAATCTGCCAGGGTGGCCCAAAGGCATGCTGAGTGATGTGACACAAGTCAGAGTTGCACAGAAGAATGGAAAGAGGGCATTACCCACCAAAAGGGGTTACTAGAGTTATGTGAGCTGACAGATTGGTAGCAGAGGTATCCCAGGCAGTAATCGCTGCCAACTGCTGTCCTGGAGTTCGAAAGCATTAAAATGAAACAAAAGAAACAAAAACTTAGAGCAAAAGCTATTTTATACCATAAAATAAATGCTGTAAAGTGCCACTACTATAGAAGTGTAAGACCAGAACCATTCAAAAGCAGAGTTAAACCAACATGGGACAGGTTTGTTTTTGGGGTGGTTTTTTGCCGCTTATTGGACTATGTATATTTTCATCCTTTTGCACACCAACACCAAATCTCTCAAACAAAAATATCCCACATGGTCATATTCATATAAATATATACTGAAGAAGAGTACCACACTTCCTAGTTTAAAAGAAAGTATTATTAATATGGAAAAAATCTAGACCCAGAAATCCTATTCAAAAAACAAAACCCAACCAACCTAAAATTGCATTCCAGAATACTGACAGTTGGAATTAGAGCAGGCAAGGAATGGAGAAAGAACAAACCTTCTCTTGTCAGCACATACTCTGAAAGTCCTGCTCCTGCTTGTTCACCCTCCTGTCCATTTGTTCTCTAACAAAAATGTTAAACTTATTCTATCCCACTAATTAAATGCCTCTGCTTCCATCTTACTACTTTCCTAAGCAATTTTCCCCCTAGATCTGCTTCCCACCTTTCCCTTTATTGTCACTGCCAATCACCACCATTATGACTCCCAACCAGTCCAGAAACTTTCTCCAGTTCAGGCTGGAGTGATGAAGGTCATTCACCACACTTGCACTAGACACTAAGGAAGTTACCTGGGTTTAAGAAAAATTCTTCACTATCTACACAGAAAAAGTAGGAATTGCAAGTGCAGGTGAAGAGTAAGTGAGAAATTGGCACAGAAATGCCCGAGGTGTCAGGAGCCAGGCGGGAGCTCCGCTCGCTCTCCTTACCTATGGGCAGTCGGTTTTTCTTGTTGGCTGGAGTAGTTGCAGGAGAAAGCTGGGGGGTGTTATACGGAGTCATTTCAAGGCTGCTGCTTTTCCCTGGCTTGTTCTGGGGTAAATTTGTCAGCAAGTTTTCCAAAGCCATCCGATCTTCCTTGAGCTGATCGCTTGACATCACGTTCCGCATGAAGCCAACCTAAACACAGACACCGGTTTTGGTGAGAGCTGCAGTGCAAACCAGCCTGCTTTGGCCAAGGTGGGACAGGAGGGAGCAGGCTCCAGGGGCCCTCTCCAGGAGCAGGGGCATTACCAGGGCAGTGAGCTGGCTGTAGGTCATGTACACCACGGTGCGGCTCAGCCCCTCCAGCAGGTTCACGGCCGACATCGGTGGGGTCTCGACCGCGCGCCCGTCGATCACCACGTCCAGGAAAGCAGCAACACAGCTCTGAGACACAGCAGACAGCAGGAATGAGACACCCTCCCTAGAGTTTGGGATGAAACTTATGGCAGGAGTTAAGCAGCCTACAGAATAATTCAAGTTTCGCTTCCTGTTTCTGAAATCTTGGGATAGAATAGCAGATATTTCAAGGTCACTGAAGAGCAAGCAAGGAAAGTGTGCAGTTACTCTGAGCATTTCCTTCATTCCTTTCCTGCATTCCAAAGTATTACTTACTTAAATGTCCTCTTACAATTTAAAGGAAAAAAACAATGGCAATAAACAGGCCCTTCCTGAAGGATCTGCCGAGCACAGACTGAAAATGAAACAAAGAAGCAACAACGACATCACTTTCTAATCTCAGTGAAAATGTTACTTGTACAATAAATCTGTAGCTTTGTGTGGTGACTGTGTAGCAACTAGAATTATCAAAACCTGGACAGATACAAGGTTACCAAGGATGCCAACAGGTTTTTAAACACTTGACAATCTATCACAGGTCATCAGCTTCACTGTTGCTCTGATGAAGGCACCGGCTCTATGGCTACGGATGGATTCACACTAACACGAAAAGCTGAATAAAAAACGGAAAACTATGCAAAAAAAGAAAGTTACTTGCACTAAGAAATTACTTGGTGTTAAAACAGGCATTATACTGAGGCTGTTTTCAGATCAAAGTGCTTCGTTAGGTTCAGTTGAAAAACCACAGACAGGAATTGAGTATTTCACAGAATCACAGAGTGGTTTGGGTTGGAAGAACCTTAAAGACCACCCAATGCCAACCCCCATCATGGGCAGGGACGCTTTCCACTAGACCAGGTTATTCCAAGCCCTGTCCAATCTGGTCTTGAACATTTACAATGCTCAGTTGAAAATACCATTTAATTTAATTTTTAAAAATATTTTCTTTTAAGAAATATCAAGTCAGAGTAGAAGCAAGAATCCTCAACCCTTAATTCTAGTGTTCAAGATTTTTTTCCCCAGCTTCATTCAGGATTTAATCTGCTTTTCATGATATGTAACTTGGAAATTTAATACTTAGTAAGTCCTTTGCAAAGTCTGAAAAAGGAGCTGCAGAAGGATGATGACGTATTCACCAAATCTTGGATTTTTTCAGCCTGGATTCTTACTTTGTCAAATTTAGCGAGGCTGGTCTTCGTACGTGGATCTCCCTCCTCAGAGCCTGTCATTGCCAGCTGCTGCAGAAGTCTCCCAACCTGAAACCAAAAAGAAGTACACAGAATAAGCCTTTCATACCATGATGGACCTGATTATAAAAAATACTCAAAAAACCTCCTCCATTCTAAATCCTTTTTCATTTAATACTCCAAGGAATATTTCTGATCGAGTGGACAGAGATTTGTGCTTGCTTTCAGGGAAGAAAAAAATGCAAGAAGCTTTAGGAAAAAAAAGCAGTCATTGCCTTTAACAAGAAAATGTGCACACACAGTAGGCTGTGAGCATCCATACTTCCCCCTCCCAGGGACAAAGCATGTTTTGTTTTTGCAACACATCAGAATTGAGGGTTGAATCTAGGTCATCTAAACCTAGAGATTTTCAAAGGCTGCATATATTTTACTAAGGAGAAATAGCAGGAGGGCTAACCCTTGTTTCAGAGCACATATCCCTTATTCATCTCCAACTGCAAAGCAGCCCTCACTTTAAAGAGCTGCCACCTGCTCTGCTGCAGCACGTGAGCAGTGACACAGGAGAGGATTGCTGCTGGATTTCAGAGGAACACTGAGCAAACTCCCCAGCGTGACTGCACTGTAAGGATCACTCCCTGCCCACTTTATAGACAACAGTAAAAAGCAGGTTTTGTTCTTCACGTGGAGAAACTTCCTCAGTCAGACAAGTGTTGCTCAACACCTTCAGATACTTCCCTGTGTAACATCATTAAATTGTCCAAGTGTTTGCATAATGACAAAAGCTGGTCATGACGGCTGGGGAATGCTCCAAGTAGAGCACTGGACATTACAAGGGGTTTTCAGCAAAGTATTTCATTATTTTTTGCAATACCTGGTATACTATTTAACATTTGCAAGAACAGCATAACATTCTTTTTCACATATTCCAGAATTCATCTTCTAGTCATTTTTATGCATTAGCTTCCATCCCTTAAAACAGCTTTTACAAAGGATATTTGCAACTCTTCTAAGGGATGCAGGAATACATGCTGTCAATTTTTTCAAGTCAGTATTTTAAGCAAACAGATAAACTTTGCAGCCTGCCTTTCCAGCAGCAATTAACACAAATATTTCGTTAGCATTCATTTTATAAGGAGAATAGACAGTACCTTCCGCAGTAGCATCAGTTCTAGAGAGAATAAAAAAGCCATTTATATATTTTTAAGACTGCCTGGCTGTGAATCATACCTGCATCAGATTAAATCTTGCCACCTCATTGATAGGAGCATCAGAAATGATGCCGTACTGCTCAGGGTTGACGATGGCAGGGCAGATAAAGCACGCCAGAAGGAGATCTGTGCACATGGCTCTGACCTCGCCAACCTCCAGCCTGTCCACACACGACAGCGTTTTGTACATCTGCGACACAATCCACCTCAAGCTGTGGGGAAAACAGTACGTGTTTTGTTTGAGATAGCCAATGAATTTGTTGACCAGGGTCACCAGCTTGGCCTCGTTAGAGTCAACCATCTCTTGGACCCTCTGCTTGAACTTTTCTGTGCCTTTCTCTCCAAATAACTTCTCCTGCTGTACTGGGGAGAATCTCTCAATTAACTTGTTTGCGTCGGTTTCCAGGTGGTCTTCATCCTCAACCAGAAGCTGCATGATCGGCTCATGTAAGGTAGCAGTAAGAAAAAGTTTTGCAGAAAAGAGTCCTTCAGAGAAGAGCTTGAACAGGATGCTGAAGGCACAGGTGCCTCGCCTCAGCAGCCGCCTGGGGTTGTCACTTTCCTTCAGCTCAAACTCGATCAGGTACCGCAGCACCTGCAGCAAGTAACTCTCGTCCTCCTGCATGATGCAGTTGCCATAGATGGAGGTGAACACCGTGTGAATGACACTCTGGGTGTTGTCCTGGTTGAGCTTCTCTCCAGCAACCAGGCAGGATGCAATCAGCCTGGGGTTCTCTCTCAGTCTGTTCAGGAATTCTCCGTAAGCAGTCTCCTGGAATCCCAGCTGCTTGTACCCATCCACAAACTGTGTGTCCTCCAAGATTTTTGCATGCTGGCAACATTCAGCAGGAGAAGCTTCAGCACTTTAAAGAAAAACATTGAAACACTTTAAGTAGTTTAAGTAACTCTTAAACAAACAAACTTGCTAAGAGACACCATGTGATCTGTCTATAAACCAGGCTGCCACAGAGCAAAAAGTCTTTCCAGATAGTTACTACAAATTCTTTGCAAATTCTGGATAGCTTGCTCTCGTGAACAGAAGCAAAACTAACACGGGTATTAAAAAACCAATTGCTTCAATGGCCAACAAGTGCCTTTTGGTGTGAGATTGCCCAGCTGAGGTTTGGCTTACAGCCCCACATTGTTAGCCCGCAGGCTGTGAGGGCTGGCAGAGGGCGGGCGGTACCTGGTGATGATGAGCCTGTCCAGGTTGATGCGCTGCTGTTTGGAGATCCAGGCCGTGCGGTAGAGCCGCTCCGCCGTCTTCAGCACGTCGGCGTTGAGGCGCTGGATCAGCGCCTTCTCCGAGCTCACGTACAGCCGCTCCTGCTTCAGGTGGTGGGCCAGCGTGTGGATGTCCAGCTTCACCATGGTGCCCCAGCCCTGGCACACAGAGCAGCGAGGGTCAGCCCAGCAGGGACAGCCCTGCCAGCCCTGCAGTGGGCTCACTGGGGGCTCACCGGGGCAGGGCACGCTGCTGTGCCCTCCTCAATCCCACCCTGCTGAGGCACGCTCTCAATGGAGGTTCCCAGTGCCAGCTCCACTGTCTGGCACACAGAGCAGCGTGGGTCAGCCCAGCAGGGACAGCCCTGCCAGCCCTGCAAGTGGGCACAGGCTCACCGGGGCAGGGCACGCTGCTGCGCCCTCCTCAATCCCTCCCTGCTGAGGCATGCTCTCAATGGAGGCTCCCAAGTGCTGCTCCATCGTCTGGCACACAGCAGGCCCACTGGCACAGAAGCTGAAGGTATTTTCAGCTCGCCCTGGTGAGCAGGAACAGAGCACAGCCCTGCCACAGCCCTGACCACACCTCAACTGCACCTGGCCTTACGTGGGGACATGTGGCAACAGCTCAGGTGACACAGGTTCAGGGAGATGGAGACCAGCCCCCATTCCCACTCACTGTCCTTCACCCCAAAGCCCATCCACACAACCCAGCACTACCCAAGGACCTGGGTGCTGGAATCTCAGAATTGATGGTTAACTGCTTCATGTCTTCCCCACTGGAACTAACAGCCACAGCAGCTAATTTGGGAAGGACAGGGATTGAGACAGATTTCACCTGTAACAGACCATAATATACCTGTCACGTGTATCAGTAATGGAGATGCCAAAGGGCTCCCTTCAAAGCAATACTACAGTCAAAACAAAAACTTACTTCCCTCAACCTGCAGTGACTCTGGACAAGCCTTGCTTCACAAACCCATTCAGACTATGCTTGAGAAACTACAACTAACGTGCTGGAATACCACGTGCTGGCCCAGTGCTCTCCCTGCTAGTGTTTTAAAGATCTGTTTCACTGCTCAGCAGAGCAGGAGGTGATCCTCACTGAAGAATACAGATTAGCTCCCTCATTAGGCACAGGTGTCCCATTTGTTGGGTTTCTGCAGCCTGACAACCAGGTGCACTGACAACCATCACTGCTCCTTCTGTAATTAAGTCCTTTCATCTATAGTTTTAACCTCACAACCAGAAGCCAGGCAGATATGAACAGAGAAGTTGTCACAATGCATTAAAAAAATTGCAATTTTATTACGCCCCAAGGTTTAAAGGCCATTCCTAGCAAACACAGAAAACTGGGTATAAAGCTCTTTAAAAAAACCCCAAACTCAAAAAGACCCCAAACCAAATTCAGCAACCCTAATCAGAGGCTACAGCTGATGCATCCAAAAATGAGATTACGACAGGAACTTGAGGGATGTGCTAATTCAGATGTTTTTAACTGGGACAGTCTCAGAGAAATTATTAGAAGAAGAAACATTACTGTTGCTGCCAAAGTTCTTTGTGAAACAAATAATAACTTCTTGCAACAAATATATTTTTAGTCTCAGAATTTAAGAGCTTGCAAAAAAAAAAAACAAAACAAAACAACAAACCAGCAGTAAACTTGCTACTGCCTGCAAACACAGTAGTAACCAGTCTTTAGGCTGTGAGACAGTGCTATCAGCCTGGAAAAAGAAGGTGAAGCCATAAAAGCACACACAAGCAAGACCTGCAGAGCTGCCTTCTGCCTTTTCAGAGCTTCCCACTGTAGGGCTGTGCTCAAGAGCTGCTCATATTTGATCAAACTGAACAGTTTTCGTTGGCATTTTCCACTTTCAGGTGTCAACCCACAGTCCCCACTTTCCTGGACAGAAAGTCACTCCAAGTGGATCTCCTGCTTCTAAGCAAGTTTGGGAAGGAAGAGGAGACCCATATGGAGTACCCCTAGGAGCAGCCTGTAGCCCCTGCCTACAGTCCTTTGCTTTGCCAAATTTCAAAACAAGTCTCTATTTTTGTGTCACTGGTTACAAACCCGTTTAAGAGCAGCCAAGCTGATTAAACAACTCCTGAGGTGCTTCCTACACTTACAAGCAATTTCTCCTGATTTCACTTTGGGTCTTTTTCTGGTTTTGTTTGTTAGAGAAGATGTTTCCAGCACAGGGATGGGCAAAGCTCCCTAAGAAGCCTCTGAGGAAGATGCTGTGCTCCTTCCTCCTCTGCCCATGGGTCAGAGCGAGCTCCACAAGCCCTGTCAGCAGAAGCCCACACAGCCCCACACAGTGCAGAGATGGGACACACACATTAACCCACCTGCCCAGCAAAAAGAGCTCAGACTCCTGCACTGAACCGTTTGTGATGTCAGCTGAAAATCACTGACAGCAGAAACCTCACCCTGCTGGAAGGTGAGGTGAGCACCCACAGAGGAACAACTTGGGCACCTCCTCACGAAGAGCAGACACTGAGGCCCTGAGAGGCTGTGGGAAGTTGCCAACTGCTGTGCATTCTGATTTCTCCTTTAAAACTAATTGCCTCTCTGAGCCCAAAACAAGGCTCCAAAGAGTGCCCTTAGCTGCATCTGTGCTGCTAAATATACTGGTCCTGTGACTACCTGATAACACCCCATCAGTCGGCCACTACCCACGTGTGTGTCTTATCTGCCTCTGCTGCAGAACAGCAGAAATAACGAAAGCCAGAGCAGAATTGATTCAGAACTGAGCACAGCAGGTTACTGTGTGCCACTGCTTTGTCAAGAGCTGTGAAAATCCACAGGATTTTGTGTCAGTCCACAGGACAGCTGCATGACAGCAGCTTTCACCCTATGTACAAGAAAACTGGATCAGCAGCTTCCCCAGCCTGGGAACCTCCATAAAAATCAAAGTGGCTCAGCTGCAAGGGTTGTTGCTGAGATCCAGCTCTGTGCAGAGGAGCACCTCTGCACAGAGCTGCCTTCCACCAGCTTTTAAATGAATTGTTCTGAAGCCACAGATGCACAGCAAGCAAGGGCACAAACAGCTCTGTCTCCACCTGAGGTCCCTGGCAGACCTGGGAACAGCAGGGATGTAAAGCAGCAGTTTGACACACAATGCACTTCAGCAAGGCTCAGGGAAGAACACCCAAAAACCCAGTTGGGCAAGATGCACACACTATTCCTCTCTTCAGACACTGCTATTACCCACACAGCTCGTCCTGAAAAAACAAGTTATTGTACCACTAACACACCTACCTGACACACACTGCTCCTCCCCAAAACCTCTTCCCTTTGCAGCAGAACAAAGACAGCAGCTGCATCCTCTGACCAGGCTCCACAAGGTGCACTCCAGAGCACTTGGCCACAGCCACACTCAGTGACACACCATGGAACAGCTCCAGAGCAGAGCCTCTGCTGATTCCTCCTTTGCCAGATTACCTTATCAGCTGCTCATAAACAAAAAGATGCCTGTAATTACCCAGCAATCTGGTTTATGATACCAGGCACAACACCTGAAATAGCAGATATCTGTACACAGCTATATAAAGGAGTCACTATAGGATATTTAGATATCCAACAGCCTGCTGTGGCTGAAGGAACAACAGATATGTAAAATTGTGCTATGTGCAGATTACTTTTCAATCCTGGGATTTCATGTTGATATGGAAACATTTCCATTTTCTGTCAGCTATTTCAAGACTGCTCAGGAACCTGCAAGTAACTGTGACACAGTAAGAGCAGCTTAGCACAACAACTCAGACAATTTCCCTTCATGATGTTCCACATATCAACAACAAAGGCTGCATGACCTGACAGCATCCCAGATGCCTTGCCCTGCTGGCAGCACACATTTGTTCAGAACCCGAGGCAGCCTGTCCTTTGATGAACACAGGACACAGATTGTTTCCCACTCATAAAGTCCTGGAGAACATGACATTGAATCTTCAGGTGCTGAACTCCACCTCACAATGTCATGGGTTTGTCCTGTGGCGTACAGGAACACACATCTCTCTTGCATGTTTCTGTGATTCAGTGACAGAAAAGAGATTAGGTAAAGTGGTGAACTCTGCTGGTACACCAGATCCTCCTTCCTCCTCCTGTGTTTCCTGCTCAGGGTTACTTGCTCCTCCTGAGTCTCGCTATGCAAACTCAACTTCCAGAGCAAGTTTGGGCACATCTAACATAGGCAGGGCAGGGCAAGGCAAAATCCCTCCATCCTGCTGAAAAATAACTCCTAAGCAAGCCTGAATGGCTTCCAAGCTAATTCAGCCCTGACGAAGTACCCCCTTCCTCATTAATATCTATAGTAGCTTCTCACAAGCCTTATTTCTCAACACAATATAACTGCCCATCTCCCCTAGCAGAGCCCTTTTCCAGCAGGATGGTTCACCATGACCCAGAGCTCACTGCTGAACCCTCACATTACAGCACCCACCAGCTCAAACACGTGTGTGACACACAAAATGCCGGTCCACTGTCTAAGTGTCATTAATAAGAAACTCATTCCCTGCCTTGTTTCTGCCCAGAGGCTGCTCTCAACTAGCCCAGGACATACTGTCCATATCCACGTGTGAGGAGAACCTCATTTCTCGTGCCACATAACAGAAATCATCAGCAAAGGACAGGATCAGCTGGCTAATAAATTATGGCACTGCCAGTGCCATCTATTATGGCATTGCCATGTTGAATAAAATCAGCAAAAGCACATAACCATGCTAAAATCTATTCCAGTTGCTTGTGATGCCAGAAAGTGGAGTTCCCTTCAGGTGAGGATCACAATAATAAACTTTCAGCCAGAGCAAGTGCAGAACTTGAAGCTGCACAAACTACAAAACCAACCTGTTCTCCTGAGAGCAGCTCCTTTCCCATCTGCAAGGAAGGGCAGATGCTACTGAGGAGAGTATATTCTCCATTATCTGACAAATATCACATCAAAATCCGTGTGTTGAGCACCTTAAACAATTCTGAACCCTCCTCAGCTGCAGCAGTTGAAAGTGTTTCCTAAAGCCACCATCCTGCTGCTTTTACAGAATATTTCAGATTTCATGGACTGCCCCTGCCATTTCCCCTCCATCCCCTCCAAATTGCAGCTTCTGCTCGTGAGTGAGCTGCATCGTCCGCCAAAACAGCACTTTACCTATCAGTAAGTGAAGTGTCACATGCCCGCTCCGAGAGCTCCATCCCAACAGCTCTCAGAGCGCGGTATCATGACTTTGCAAGAAAAACCCCGATACAGCCCGCACGGAGCTCTCCAGCCCCAGGGGTCTGCGAGGGACCAAAAAGGGAAGTCACGGCACCGGTCAAGTTTCAAGTTTTAAACCTGCCCGACACAAAGCCACGCAGGAGCGGCGG
Source organism: Ammospiza nelsoni (assembly GCF_027579445.1). Classification (NCBI taxonomy): domain Eukaryota; kingdom Metazoa; phylum Chordata; class Aves; order Passeriformes; family Passerellidae; genus Ammospiza; species Ammospiza nelsoni. The sequence continues at coordinate 11,298,709 of NC_080652.1, read as the reverse complement.
CGCGAGCGGCTCCCGGCGCCGCGAGGGCCCCGCTCCGAGGGCTCCGGTTCCGCGAGTGCCCCCGCAGCGGAGCGCGGTGCCCGGCCCGGCCGGGCGGGCAGGGCAGGGCTGGCCCGGCGAGAAGGGCGCGGAGGAACCCCCGGCAAACCGCACCGACAACTTCTGCCGCCGGCCCCGCGCCGCTCCGCCGCCTCCCGGCGCCCTATCGCGATAGACCCACCCGACATACCCTCCGCGGCTCCGTCTCTGCTCGGCTGCCCGCCTTCCCTCTCGCTGCCCTGGAAAAACCAAAGCGTTTTGTCAGGCCCCGGGCCTTCCTCTTCCTCCTCCTCCTCCCACCGCTCCCTCCTCCTCTCCCTCCTCCTCCTCGGGGGAGGAAGCCGAGCGCTGTCGCGGGATTCGAGCGTGTCCCTACCCGGCCAGCGCCCCGGCGGCTCCCGCTGCGGCCCGGGCGGGCGCGGCACTGCGCAGGCGGCGACGGCGCTCCTGGGACTTGTAGTCCCGGGGCCGGCACCGGCAGCGGGGCCGGGGCGAGGCGGAGCGGGCCGAGGGCCGGGCGGAGCCGGGGCCGCTCCTGGAGCTTCGCTCCGCCGTCAGCCCCGGCTCCGCCCGGCCCCGGCTTGTGCGTGCGGGGCTCGGTGTCGCGACATGGCGGGGCCTCGCGACCTGCTGGCAGCGGCGGGGCGGGCGGCGGCCGCCCGGGGACGGGTCCCGGTGTCGCCTCGGGGCGCTGGGCACACGCGTGTCACCTCATCCCCGCCGGGGGGGGCTCTGCCCGGAGACCCTACACGGCCCGGCCATGATACCGGCCCGGCTCCAACCTCCCCGCGCCTCCTCCCCGGCAGTGCCCCGGTACCGCCCGTACCCCCGGTGCCCCCGGGAGCGTCGGCGCCCCCCCCACCGGCGGGTTATTCCCCCCGGCCGGTAACCATGGAAACTTCCAGAAGTGCCCCCCCCCACCCCGCGGCCGTGGTCCCGCCCAGCCAATGGGGACGCTCCGCTTGGCTCACGCTTCTCTGTGGCCGCGGCCGGCGGGTGGAACCAATGGGGCGGCGCGAGGGGGGCGCGCCGGGCACGGCGGAGCGGCCGTGAGGTGCTCGCCAATCGCGGGAGGCCAGCTTGGTAGCAGCCGGCCAATGGAGAGGCTCCAGCGAGGGCGCGGCAGCCAATGGAGAGGCTCCACGAAGGGGTAACGGAAGGTATAAAAGGGCGGGCGGCGCGGCCTGGCGGCTCAGCGGAGATCGGGGCGCGGCGTTTCTGCACGGTGAGGGCCGGGCGCGGTAAGGGCCGCGCGGGGCTGGGCCGCTGCGGGGGGGATGGCGGTTGGGGACACGGAGAGATGGGGTGGGGACTGGGGGTGATTCCGCACGGCGGGGGCTGGGTGGTTGCGGCGCGGGGAGGGGTGAGCGGGGCGGCCACGCACGTGGCGCCTGCGTTGTGTAACCGGCGGCCTCTCGGTAGGTGGGCGCAGGTGAGCGGTCGGGATGAGGCTTCTGCTGCTGACGCTGCTGGCGCTGGGCGCCGTCTGGGCGGACGACGAGGAGAAGAAGGAGGACGTGGGCACGGTGGTGGGCATCGACCTGGGCACCACCTACTCCTGGTGCGTGGGGACGGGCACGGGGGGCGGCCGGGCCCTTCTGGGCGGGCAGGGCCTGCGGGAGCCGCGGGGAAGCGACTGCGGGCCCGGGAGGGCGCGGGGAGGAGCACAAGGGGAGGCGAGGGGGGGGAAATGTGTGCAGGCCGCGGCCCCGCCTGACCGTTCCGTTCCCCCCCAACCCCAGCGTGGGCGTCTTCAAGAACGGGCGCGTGGAAATCATCGCCAATGACCAGGGGAACCGCATCACACCGTCCTACGTGGCCTTCACCCCCGAGGGGGAGCGCCTGATCGGGGATGCTGCCAAGAACCAGCTCACGTCCAACCCGGAGAACACTGTATTCGATGCCAAGCGGCTCATCGGCCGCACGTGGAACGACCCCTCCGTGCAGCAGGACATCAAGTACCTGCCCTTCAAGGTGGGCCCTGAGTGCAGAGGCAGGGGGGCTGGAGGGGAGGACTGCAATTCGGGTCAGAAGAGGCATCTGCTCACAGTGCCCCATGGGAGAATTGGTGTGTAAACAACAGTTCCTGGTGTTAGTTGCACTCAGGTTATGCCTGTCACAGAGCTTTGGCTTGGTTTTTAGAAAGAACCATGGGAACAGTTTGGAATGGTTGAATGAGATGGTATCCTTTGTTCTCCTCAGGTAGTTGAGAAGAAAGCCAAGCCCCATATTCAGGTTGACGTTGGAGGTGGACAGACAAAAACATTTGCTCCTGAAGAAATTTCTGCAATGGTCCTGACGAAGATGAAGGAAACAGCAGAGGCTTACTTGGGGAAGAAAGTAAGTGCACAGGAAACACTGGTAACAACTTGGATTAGCAGCTTTAGGAAATGGGAGAAGGGTAGGCTGAGCCAGGACTGACCTTGCCATCCCAAACCAGTCAGTGCTGCTGGCTCTTCATCTCTGAGGATGGGCTGCTTGTTCCAGCAGTGCTGTAACAAAGCTGTCCCTCCCTGCTCAGGTGACCCACGCTGTTGTCACGGTGCCAGCCTACTTCAATGATGCCCAGCGCCAGGCCACCAAGGATGCGGGCACCATCGCGGGGCTCAACGTGATGCGCATCATCAACGAGCCGTGAGTAGCCCACCTTGTCCTGCCCCAGGGGAGCTGTGGGCTGGTCCCCAGCCCTGACAGCCTGTTCCCTCTACAGAACAGCTGCTGCCATTGCTTATGGACTGGACAAGAGAGAGGGAGAGAAGAACATCCTTGTATTCGACCTGGGCGGTGGAACTTTTGATGTGTCCCTCCTCACAATTGACAACGGAGTCTTTGAAGTTGTCGCTACTAATGGAGACACTCACCTGGGTGGAGAAGACTTTGACCAGCGTGTTATGGAGCACTTCATCAAGCTCTACAAGAAGAAGACTGGCAAAGATGTTAGGAAGGATAACAGAGCTGTGCAGAAGCTGAGGCGGGAGGTGGAGAAGGCCAAGAGAGCTTTGTCATCTCAACACCAGGCCAGGATTGAAATAGAGTCCTTCTTTGAAGGAGAAGATTTTTCGGAGACACTCACTCGAGCCAAGTTTGAGGAGCTGAACATGGTAAGTTTAGAAAGGTAAAGTTACACAGCCTCAGCTCTGGATTGGGACTGGGGAATGTGCAGCATCTCATGCTGTGACACTGCACTTTGGAGTATAAATAACTCAGTGTAAGCAGGCAGCTGTTCCTGCCAGGGAGCTGGGCCTCAGTTTGGCATCTCTGCTCTGTAGTGGTTGTACTTTGTACCCCTGGGGCTGCACAATGGGGCGTGCTGGGAATGCAGTCTCTCAATCCTTGGGGTTTTGTCTTTGCAGGACCTGTTCCGTTCCACTATGAAGCCTGTTCAGAAAGTCCTGGAAGATTCTGACCTGAAGAAGTCTGATATTGATGAGATTGTCTTGGTTGGTGGATCAACTCGCATCCCCAAGATCCAGCAGCTCGTTAAAGAGTTCTTCAATGGGAAGGAGCCTTCTCGTGGCATTAACCCAGACGAGGCTGTGGCCTACGGCGCAGCTGTGCAGGCTGGAGTGCTCTCTGGGGACCAGGATACAGGTAATGGCACCTTCACTGCCACCCAAGAGTTGACTCAACAGTGGATGTTTGGCATTGACAAGCAAATGCAGACTAACTTGGATCTCTTCCAGTCCTTGGAGTTCTGTGCCCCCGAGGCCTCAGGATCCTGTCTGCAGCGTTGTGATTTGTGTTGAAGTTGTGTCACAGTCTTGCCTTTGATCTGTTCCAGGTGACTTGGTGTTGCTCGATGTGTGTCCCCTGACTCTTGGCATTGAGACCGTTGGAGGTGTCATGACCAAGCTGATCCCAAGAAACACCGTTGTTCCCACCAAGAAGTCTCAGATCTTCTCCACAGCTTCTGACAACCAGCCAACTGTGACCATCAAGGTCTATGAAGGTGGGTGTCAGCTGTGGTGGCCCATGTGACAGCTGGAATCTGCTGTAGGGGCTTTCATTCTTGTTCCTGATTGTCACAAAGGCTGTAGGTACTTTGTTCATGGAACTGCGTCACTCACGGTTTCACAAAGTACAGGCCACAGCTGGGCAAGAGAGTAACTGTGTCATTGTTTGTTGCAGGTGAGCGTCCCCTGACCAAGGACAACCATCTCCTGGGCACCTTTGATCTGACGGGAATCCCTCCTGCCCCTCGTGGCGTGCCCCAGATCGAGGTCACCTTTGAAATCGACGTGAACGGGATCCTCCGTGTCACGGCTGAAGACAAGGGCACCGGCAACAAGAACAAGATCACCATCACCAACGACCAGAACAGGCTGACACCAGAGGAGATCGAGAGGATGGTCAACGATGCTGAGAAGTTTGCTGAGGAAGACAAGAAGCTGAAGGAGCGCATCGATGCCCGGAATGAGCTGGAAAGCTACGCCTATTCCCTGAAGAACCAGATTGGGGACAAGGAGAAGCTGGGTGGGAAGCTGTCCTCTGAGGACAAGGAAACAATAGAGAAAGCAGTGGAGGAAAAGATTGAGTGGCTGGAAAGCCATCAAGATGGGGACATAGAAGATTTCAAAGCACAAAAGAAGGAGCTGGAGGAGGTGGTTCAGCCCATCGTGAGCAAGCTGTACGGCAGCGCCGGCCCCCCGCCCAGCGAGGAGGAGGCGGCAGAGAAGGACGAGTTGTAGATACCGGTGTCCCCGAATGTGGTGTGTGTATATATTGGACTCAGGAACACTTGTTTAAAATATTGAACTCTTAATTTGGAATGTAACTTTGAATCTTCACTCGTGAGTGGAGCTGGAACCGCTAGCCCGACGTGGCTGTATCCTGCTTTTCGTTAGCAGTTGCTCGATGTCTGGGGAGGGGAGCGGGGTGGGAGTGTAAATGTGGGTTTAGAAGTATTGGCAGTGGAACATTCTATTTAACAACTTGGTCATGTGAACTTGGTGTAGAGCTTTTCTACCTGGAGTGACCACAATAAATTTGTTATTTACACTGGACTCTGTTCTGGTTCTGTGATGTCCATGACCCAACTCCAGCCAGGATCTGGATTAACCCTGAAGGATGGAGTGCAGCTCACCCCCTCAAGGTCACCTTTCATGGGCTCCTGGAGAATGGGAGGTTTGAAAGCAGGAGCTGGGCCTCTGTTGCCTTGAGGTGAACTGGGGTTCAGTTTCTGAAGGCAGAGGGTGGACTTGGACCTCACTTCAGTTTTACGACAGATCCTGATAAGGAAGGGGGGATCAAGCCTGAGTAACTGCTGAAGGGGCAGCTTTTATTGAGCTGGGAGAGGGAGGTTATCCACCAGAGCCCATTGCAGGCTGTAGTGGTGGTGCCCAGCAGTGAGGGAGGAGCTTGGCTTAATTATGTTTTCCTGCAGTATTAAAACTTGAGAGCTTTTAATAAAGTGTCATATGAAACAGACCAGTTTTCTCAACAGTGAAAAGTAGTTTACACCTAATAAAGGTTCTTAGAAAAAAAAGAAGCCTAATTGAAATTTGGTCTCTTTATTTAACTGATCCTTATCCAATCCATGGGATTAGTTAAGTCCAGAATGACCTTGTCTGGTGCCACCTCCAGCAGTGCCTCAAAACACCTTGGCTCCTGCCATGTTCCCTGGGCTGGGGCTGCAGCAGAACCCTGCTCAGGCAGCGCCCCTGTCCCCCAGGGGCACTGTGCCAGCTGCCCCAGGGTAAGGACATGTTTAGGGGGCACAAGTAGCCCCAGGGGCCAAGGCTGGTGCTGTGGGGACTCTACTCAATGAGGGTGACCAGGCAGTCCCTGTGTATGTGCCCCTGGGTGTCCATGCCCCCAAACACAAACAGCAGATGGACGGAGGTGTCTTCAGCACAGCCCTCTGGCAGGCCCTGCTGGAGGGGCTCAGCTGCTGCCACAGGGGGCTCTGTCCCAGCTGGGGTCCCACCTGTGTCCCCGTGTGCCCCAGCCTGCCAGGGAATGACACACATGGCGTGGTCCAGCCTCCCGCTGGGCAGGGGAGACTCAAACTGCAGGAGCGTCCAGTGCTGCCTTCCTGCAGTGCAAAGATAGTCGCAGCTTAAACATCACACACCAGGCAGTGACACCATGCAGTCAGTCCTGCAGTGCTGGAACTCCAGGGCTTGAACAGGTAATGTGCTCCCCAGCTGCCTGGCATCTTTCCTGGCACCCTGAGAGCAGCCTCCCTACCTGTGTGATACTTGTACGTAGTATCCAGTGTCCCATCTGGACCTATTCCACCAAAAATGTACACGTGCTCCTGGAATGCTGCCGAGGAGTGGGATGCCCTTCCTCCAGGGACATCCCCAGTGGCTGGGATCTTCTCCCATCTCATGTCATCTGGTGCAGGAAACAGCACCTCCAGGGTTATGCATTACACAAACCCCATGCAGTTTGTTGATTTAAACAAAGAAGGTAATACTTTAAGCACTTAAGAACTAGTATTTCAGAAAAAACATCCCCCCAGTCAAAGCACAGCTCACAGGTACTGCCCTGCACTACCTCCATCCACACTTACTCGTGTCAATGCAGAACAGGTCATTGTAAAAAACATCTCCAGCTAAACCTCCGTGGATGAAGAGTTTGGTCCCAACTGCAACCACAGCATGTCCGTGCCGAGGGGAAGGGGGATCACCACGAGTCTCTGGCTGGGACCAGGCCAGGGTGGCTAAAAATGGGAGCACATGGGCATTAGGAACAAAACTCTGGAAATTCTACAGACCAACAACCCCAGAGCCCTGCCGAGGCTTCCCATCCAAGCCGCGGGGTCTGAATTCCCAGTGAGCACATGAACATAAGGGCCTGCCAAGAGAGGAACAGCCACCCATCCCATCTCTGAACTCCAAGCAGAGCTCAGCAATGCCAGCCCTCCGGCTACACCCCAAGGCAGCGCCCCCGTGCCCCAGCGGGAGGTACCTGTGTCGAACACGTGCAGCCGCTGGTCCTTCACCGGCTCCGCTCCCTTGTCTCCACCCCCGAACACGAACAGCCGGGCCCCGATGGCCGCCGAGGACGTGTGGAACGTCCGAGGCTGCGGCTGCTGCCCCCTCACTGCAGGGCTCTCCCACGTTCCTATTTCTAATTAAGGCATTTGATTAACCGAGCAACCAACACGGGCACGGAGGCCGGGCCCGTCCCGCGGCCGGGGCACTCACCGGGGTCCAGCACCTGAACGCAGCCGCGGTTCCCGGTGGGGTGCGCTCCACCGAAAACCCAGAGGCGCGGGGGGCCGGCGGCGGGCAGCATGGTGGCGTGCTCGTAGCGCGGCCTCAGTCCGCGCCAGCCGGCGGGGACCCAGCGCAGCGGGGCTGTGGACGGGGACAGGCGATCGGTCCCGGTGTCCCGGTCCCGGTCCCGGTCCCGGTCCCCGCCCCGGCCCGGCCCTCACCCAGCTCCACGAAATGCGCGTCCGCGAAGGCCCCGGCGGGGTCGGCACCGCCCAGCAGCAGGACGCGGCCGGGCAGGAGGAGGCAGCCGAGTCCCACGCGGCCGCGGGGCCGCTCTCCGCGCGGGCTCAGCCGGTACCTGCGGGGCGAGGGCGGCGCTCAGCGTGGGCTGGGCTGGGCCGGCCCGGGCTCCCGCCGGTCCCGCCGCCCCGCTCATCGCTATCCCCCCACCGCCCCCGCCCGCCCAGCGCCGTGCCGCCGGCGCCCCCGCCGCGCTCACCACTGTCCCGGGCGCGGCCGCCGCCCCGGCTGCAGCAGCGGCAGCGCCCGCGGCGCCATGGCGGCGGGGCCGCTGCCGGGCCGGCCGGCCGGAAGTGCCGCCGGAAGTGCCCTGCGCTTCCGCCCGCGCCGGCGGCGCGCTCCGCCGCCCGGAAGTGGCGGTGGGGGCCCGCTTCTGCCCGACCCGTGCCAAGATGGCGCCGCTGGACCTGGACAAGTACGTGGAGATCGCGCGGCTGTGCAAGTACCTGCCCGAGAACGACCTCAAGGTGCGGCCGCGGCGGCGGGGCCGGGACCGGCCGGGGCGGGCCGGGGCCGGGATGGGCGCTGCCGGGCGGGCCGGAGCGGGCGGTGCCGGTGGTCCCGGCGCTGACCCCGACCCTGCCCCGCTCCGTCCCGCAGCGCCTCTGTGACTATGTCTGTGACCTGCTGCTGGAGGAGTCCAACGTCCAGCCCGTGTCTACGCCCGTCACCGTCTGCGGGGACATCCACGGGCAGGTAAGGCCGGGCCGGGCCGCTCCCGGTGCAGCCCCGGGCCGGGGTCGGTGCCGATGCCCGGTGCCCCTCACGCCTCTCTCCCCCCGCAGTTCTATGACCTGTGCGAGCTGTTTCGGACCGGCGGGCAGGTCCCCGACACCAACTACATCTTCATGGTAGGTGCGCCGGGCGCGGCCCCGCCGGGTTTGACAGGGGCTGAAACCCCGAGGGGCTCCCGAGTCCCGGGCCCCGCCCGGCGCCGGTGTTGGCTCCTGCCCGCCGGTTCCACTGCCGGGAGCCCCGCGGGGTGAGGCAGAGCGTCCTGCCCTGCCCTGCCCTGCCCGCGTGTACCGGGGTCACGTCAGGACAGCAGAGAGGGGAGTGCCCAGCCCAGAGCTGACACTCCAGTGCCCGGAGCCGCCGCGGGTCCCAGCAGGTGCCGGTGCCCTCCAGCGCTGGGTTCCTGTGCGGCAGGGAGGACGGGGAGCGGATGTGTCACTGTGCCCTTTCTCCATGTGCCTTCAGGGGGACTTTGTAGACCGAGGGTATTACAGCCTCGAGACGTTCACGTACCTCCTTGCACTAAAAGCCAAGTGGCCTGACCGTATCACGCTGCTGCGAGGCAACCACGAGAGCAGGCAGATCACCCAGGTGTACGGGTTCTACGGTGAGTGCTGCCTGTGCCTGCAGCTCCCCTGCCTCGGGAAACCCTGGCAAGGGTGCCCAGGGGGGTGGGGGGCACACGGGCTCCAGGGCTGTCCTTTGGTAACAAGGTCACTGTTTCTGAAATGGAATGTGTTTAAGGCAGATCTTGCTGCTCTTTTCCTCTGGCACCTGGGGTTTCTGCTTGTGCTCTGGTGCCACGTTCAGGCACAGGTAGAGCAGGAGGTGCTCGGTCCCTCCTGCTGCTGGAGCTGGTCCTGGCCAGCAGCAGGACCCAGCACAGGGCTCCTGGCAGGGCTCGTGTGGCACACCTGGGTGTGCAGCTTCTGCTGTCAGCGTTTGCTCTGCCTGTTTCCTCTGATCCGCAAGGAATAAAACTGTTCTCTCCAACAGACGAGTGCCAAACCAAATACGGGAACGCGAACGCCTGGAGATACTGCACCAAAGTGTTTGACATGCTCACAATAGCAGCTGTAAGTGCAAACATCACGCTAACACGTTGTCCTGGTGGGAGCTGTGGGCTGGGGCTCCCCTGGGAGCCGTGCTGAGGTGCTCATGTCCTTCCCCTGCAGTTGATAGACGAGCAGATCCTGTGTGTGCACGGGGGCCTCTCCCCAGACATCAAGACCCTGGACCAGATCCGGACCATCGAGCGCAACCAGGAGATCCCTCACAAAGGCGCCTTCTGCGACCTGGTGTGGTCAGACCCCGAGGACGTGGACACGTGGGCCATCAGCCCCCGTGGGGCAGGCTGGCTCTTCGGGGCCAAGGTCACCAATGAGGTAACTCTGCTCAGGGCCACACAGCCCAGCGTGGGCTGGGAGCTGAGGGGCTCAGCCCCCTGTGGGGTTTGGGTGGAGCAAGGGCAGTGCAGGGCACTGAACTGCCCTGTCACACCTCTGCCAGTAACTCGTGGTGGTCTGGTGGAGAAGCTTGGCTTGTGCCAGCTGGAAAAAATGAGCCACTTGAACCTAAAAGCACAAATGTAACTGCCAGATGCACTAATACCCATCTTGCTTTTGAAAAGTGTGATGTGGTGGGACTCACTAGTGTCCCTAGGCTCTGCGTGGAATGGTTTCCTAAGGATCTAGGAGAAAAAAACCCTTTTTAAAGCAATTCTTGAGTTAATTTTGTTGTGTCTGCACTGAGCAGAGTCCTCAGGGCTCTACACAGTGGCCTTGCCAGGCTCAGCCTGTGCTGTCCTGTGGCCCTGGCACAGCACGGTCAGGAAGGGCTCAGCCTGGGGACAGCACAGCCCTGCTGCCCGGGTGTCAGCTGTTCCCAGTGCTGGGGTGTTCCCACCTGTACGTCCCAGGGTGTCTCGGTGCTGGGTGCCCAGCCCTGCTGTGCTCTCCGTCCTGCTGTGGGGCCAGCCCAGGAGCAGCACGTGCTGGGGCAGCGGCGCTCGGGCCGTGCTGAGCTGACCTTCGCCCTTCCCTTGCAGTTTGTTCACATCAACAACCTGAAGCTGATCTGCAGAGCGCACCAGCTCGTCCACGAAGGATACAAATTCATGTTTGATGAGAAGTTGGTAACGGTATGGTCAGCTCCCAACTACTGCTACCGCTGCGGGAACATCGCGTCCATCATGGTCTTTAAAGATGTAAATACAAGAGAACCAAAGTTATTCCGCGCAGTTCCAGACTCAGAGCGTGTCATTCCTCCCAGGACAACCACGCCGTACTTCCTCTGAGCCCCGCCCGCCTGCTGTCACCTCTCCCTCTCCTGCCCCTTTACAATATACTTTTTATTGAGCACTTTGCTGCTGAAATGCTGCCTCTTGCCTTTTTTATTTTTAAATTATCTAAATTTATTGTGTATTATGGTGTCTGTAGCAAGTTTTTTTCCCCAGCCCTAGATTAATTTCAGAGTATTTGTAATATGTCCTTGAGATTTGTACTACTGCATGTAGTCCTTGCCTAGTCCTGGGTTAGATGAACCGATTCCTTTAACCACCACGCTGCGGGAGCCGCTCGGGCCGCTCTCTTGTTCAGCTTTTTGTTTTTGGTAAGTTTTAAGAGATTTCAGCAGCAAAGTCAGTGCCCGGTGCGCGGTGGGGCCGGGGCTGCCCGTGCTGCGCTCACGGCGCAGGACCGAGCCAGCCTTTTCCGAGTGTTCCGTGGATCCCAGTAAAGCGGTCCAAGGGCTGTTCCCCGTCCCCGGTTTGTTCCGTTTGCCTCGGGATCCCGATTAAACCCGCGAACTGCTGCAGCGACGGGATTTGTACATTAAAGTCATCGTTCGGATTTTTCCCAGGCTCTGTTGTGTTTTTGTGGCGGGGCGCGCGGGCCGGGCCGGGCCGGGGCGGGGCGCGGCGGCCGCGCGGGTTCCGCTTCCGGCGGGGCCGGCGCCGTTTCCGGCGGGCGCGGGCCGGGCGCGGGGATGGCGCGGAGCACGCTCTCGTCCCGCTTCCGCCGCCTCGATATCGACCAGTACGACGAGAACCGCTTCGTGGAGGAGCCCGAGGAGGCGGCGGCGGCCGAGCCCGATGCCAGCCCCGAGGTGGAAGCGCTGCTCAGGCAATATCCTTTGGGCCGGGGGGGCCGGGAGTGCCGGGCAGCGGCCGCGATCGCGCTCGGGCCGGGGCCGGAGCCGCGCTGCGCGTCCCGCACGTCCCGGTTTGAGTCCTTGACCGCCGCCGCACAGGCGAGGCGCTGCGGGCCTTCCACACGGCCATCCGCAGCTCCCCGGGCAACACCAGGAGCCAGGCGATGAAGGTAGGGCCGGGCAGGGCTGCGGGGCACCCACCCGAGCGGCGCCGCTGCGCTCCGTGAGCCCGGGCTGGCACGGGCATCCCCCCGCGTCTGCCCCTTCCTCCTCTAACCCCAGCTCTGCTCACCTCCTTACAGAAATAACCCGGCCTGGAGCGCGCCCATCTCTTGCCAAATACGAGTCTTGGATCGTTCCCAGCTGTTCTCGTTCTCACATTTCTCTCTTTGCCTTGTCTTTCCAGGAGCAGGCCCAGGGAACGATGCTTAAAGTCCTCACATCTTTTAAAAGCAGTGAAATAGAACAAGCGGTGAATTCCTTAGACAGAAACGGTGTTGATTTGTTAATGAAGTACATTTATAAAGGATTTGAAAAGCCAACAGAAAACAGCAGTGCAATATTACTTCAGTGGCATGAAAAGGTACGTGCTGGGGGCACTCTTGGCTCAGCCACGCTCGCAGGGTCCTGGCCAGTGCTTTCAGGAGAGAAGAGAAGCAGGTGGTGGCAGGGCCTCATCCCTGAGGAGCTCGGTGTTTCCTTTCATCTTTGGTCTCTCTGAGCCTGCATTCACAAAGCCTTTGCTGTATTTCAAACCTCACCCTCTGCCGTGGGGAGAGGGGACAGGGCAGGGAGTTCTCCCTGCAGGGGAAAGCCTCGAGCTGCCCTTGAGATGTCCTGGGAGGGACAGGGCAGCTGCAGCCTCTTCTGGGGCGCAGCTCAGGGGGCTCAGGCTGGCAGTTTCCATCAGCTGAGTCACAGGCTTCAGCAAACCTGTTTGGTTAGCCCAGGAGAGGATTTTGAGGTCTCCAGAGATTCCATTGGGGACCAGCAGGGGCCTCTTGTTTCTGTGCAATGTCAGCTGTCAAACAGGGACCATGGGGTGTGTTCAGCAGCTGCCTGTGGGCCTCCTTTCCTGTCTGTGGTGGCTGAGGCACATCCCTGAAGCAGCTGCTGGGTGCCCCTGCCCCCGGGCAGCAATCCAAGTGAGATCTGCCCCCACTGCAGGGGTTTCAGCTGGAGCCCTGGCTGTCAGTGCTCCAAGGAAAACTGATCCCTGGGAATGCTACAGCTCCCTGTGCAGGGCAGCTGCTGTCCTTTTCCCAACGTGCAGAGCTTTTCCTGCTGTACATAAAGCTGGTGTACCATAACTCCAGCTACTGCTGCTGTCACCAGCTTTGCCAAGCCTTGACAGGGAGGAGGGAATTTCTTGAGACAGCAAAGAACATGTTTCTGCTTGTTTTTTTTTTTCTTTTTTTCCTGTTGTTTCCACTGAGGTGCTTTCAGGTGAGCGTGGGTGGTGCTCCCAGCGTGGGAGGTGACACACCACCACCCTGACTGGTCCTCAGAGCGTGCAGGGACACGAAAGGCATCTCGTCCTCTCTGTTGTGAAAGGAACAAGGCGGGTCTGGGTAGGCAGGGTTTAAAGCCTGCTGTTCTGCTTTGTGGCAGTCTGGTAGGATGTGTGGCTTGCTCAGAGCAGAGTCAGCTCAGTGTTAGTACCAGTCTGTCCTCTGGAAAAGGGCTGTGGCAGGTCTGGGAGCTCAGCAGCATTTACCTGCCAGTCCTGCTCCAGGTGGGTGCTGTGCCTTTGTCCAGCCGTGTTCCCCAGTGCCATGTCTCACTTTGCTCTCATACCCTGTGCTCTGTTGGACTGTGGCTGCAAAGTAAATGCCCCACTTCCAGCAGTCAGCTTAAATATTTTTTTCGTAATCACCTCCATCTTCTAGACTCCAGAAGGAAACACTGTTCACATTGAGGGACACAAATGAAACTGAAGCAAGCCCTTCCTCATCCTCCTCTCCTCAGGGATAAGGGAGGTGGGCATTCTGCTCTGTGAGTGACTTGCAACACTGGAGCCCTCGAGATCCAAAAGCTGCTTAGACTGTGGAGAATGACAGTTTCTAGCTTTGGAGAAGAGCCATAGTCCCTTCTGTGGCTGAACTCTTCGGTGTTTGCTCTGTGTGGGGCGTGGTGACGCTGTAACCTCTCTCCTTTCCCACAGGCACTGGCAGTAGGAGGCCTGGGCTCCATAATAAGAGTTCTCACAGCAAGAAAGACTGTGTAAAGACTGTTAACTTGGACAGAGGTGACGGTCAGGTTTGGACTCAGAAGAAGGAATGAGCTGAAATTACACTGGTCCATCTTTATTAGAGATTGCAATCTACTGAAATCCTACAGTAACCTCCTCTTGGAATGCTTTTAACCTTAAAGGTGGGGGAAGAGTAAAGGTATTCCTGCATATTCCGACTATCACATATAGGAGCCAAGACATTCTCCTGCTCCCTTCTTTACCAGGCAGAGAGAAGGCACACTCCTGCCTCCTACACTGCAAGTGAACAGGTATTTCAGATGCTGCTTTAGCCAGGTGTGGTGGTGCAAGCTCCCGTGTGTCCTGCTTAGTCCCAGGGTAGCTGTGTCCAGGCTGAGTCCTGCAGCTGAGGGTGGGAGAAGGGCTCTGGGAACGGCGGCTGAACGTGTGGGTGAAGGACTCTTGGACTCTGGGCTTGGGGTCATGTAAAGTGAAGTGCCTGCTGCATCAATAAAGGTCTTGGATCACGTGAGTTAAATTTATTTTCAGCTACATTGTAAGTCTGACACTTACTCCAATGCAGGCCTGCAATAACCCAGTCCAAGCCAGTGTCCACCTTTTAGGACTGCTCCTAACTCCAGCAATTTAGAGAATTTGTCCTCAAATCCAGCTGTGTCATGCCTGTAGGGAGTGAGACCAAGCTCAGCAGTCCCAATCAAGACTTAGTAGATGCATTGAACAGAACACATAGTAAGGACCCTGAGTTTGATTTTTATATTCTTGTCCACACTAGAAAAGCAGATGCTTCAGGACTTATGATTTAAGTATTAGTGTGTCCTCTGCCCAGGCAGGACACACTCCTGGATCCATGGCTGTCCCCCGGCCCCTCTGGCAGGGCTCCCTGCCCTTTGGCACCAAGGAGCAGCTGCCTGGGGAGCCCCAGCTCCACCCAGTCCTCGCTTCCATCAGCTGCTCAAAGTGCAGCAGCAGCTGGTCCTGGCGGGAGGTGATTTTGGAAGCACAGTGGCACAACTCATTGTGACATAACTCCCTGGGAGTGGCCTTGGTGGCACAGCTGGCACACCCATCCTCCCCCTGGGCAAAGGTAGGGTTTGGGTCATGGTTTAAAAGTCAATTTTAAATAGCTATAGCATCCCAGGGGAGATAACCAGAACTATAAAAAGAAAGAAATCAAGATTAGGGGTTTGATCCAAAATGTATTGCACCACAAATTTCATAGTGTTTCATCATACACTCCATATTTACAGCATAGAAGGAAAGAAGTCCAATGGTGATAGAAAGGATTATGTATAACCACTGTTCTGAGACAAGGGAAAGTGCATTAGCTTTTTAATACATGTATACACACCAGTCTTGCTCTGATACCTAACAAAAATTCAACACTTAAGAACTAGTTTATGGTAAGTTGATCCTTAATGAGCTTTGGGATCTGAAACTGAAGTTGTTAGTGAATATATAACAAAAGATTTTTCTTTGTCACTCCGTTCCAGGCTGCCTGTCCTGCTTTCCTTGCTGTTCAGCAGTAACCTTTGAAGCCAGGATCAGCATAAACCCAGCAGTCATTCAGCAGGGAGCAGGGGAGTGAGGGAGTCCTGATCCCTGGTCCCACAGAAACAGGGCAGGGCAAAGGGACATCAGAAAGGAAAAGATCTCAGAATAAAATCTTCCCAGGGTTATTCCACCCTGCTGTATCTCACCAGAGAAACAATTGAAATACATGTACTTTTTGATTGTCTATTTTCACAGCAGAGCAGGGCTGAACCCTCCCATGCTCTGTCCTGTCTGGAAGTGCCATGAATCTGGTTACTGAAGACTGTTTGGACAAGCTTTAGTGTACCAAAAAATTCTGTTGGTTTTCTTAACTTCAGACAAATCCAACCTGTCTCTAAGTGAGGAGCAGCACCTGTGCCCAGTGACAGCCCCTGGGAGTTCCTGTGTCTGGGGAGGGGCTGTCTGGGAGACCAGCAGGCTCTGGATCCTCTGGATCTGCACATTCACCTCCTGCTGGAGCTCCACTGGAGAAAGCTTGAATTGCCCTGAATATATTTAACAGAAGCATCAACTTGTAAGAGAATTCCCAGAACTGCAGCATGCTCACTGAATTCCATACATGTGTGGATTTTTGGAAACAGGTCTCAGTTTTCAGGAATCACACAGTGCTGCCTCCCATTTGGATCCAGATTTTGCAGTGGTGTTAATAACTCTGGGCAAAACTGTGCTTCAGGGAGGAAGTGCCACCTTGGTCCCCTGTCCTTATTGTATTAGGAAAACAAGCTGCTGGAACCACAACTTGTTCACTAAGAGTTGAATTTTGCCCTCAAACCCCTCATGAGCAGCATTTCTTTTACTGTAATAGTCAGGAGTTAACAGTTAACATATTCATAACAGTTTTTAAGCATCAGTATTTAAAGTACAGAAAACCACAACCAAAGAGGCAGATCCTGGTTATAAGGATTTGTTGCTAGCAGACTTGGAAGAAAAAATATGAATCAAAATGTTTAGTACCAGCATTCTTCACCCTTTGTAACTAGATTTTAATTTTTTTAAAATAAAAGGTATTTTTCAGTGTGGGTTTACAATACCTGGAACTCAGCTTTAAAAATTTAAAATGGTTTCCTACCCCTTTTCCCAATGCTAACAACCCATGGAACAGGCTAATGGATTAGTTTTAAAGGCGACTGAGGATTAGGTACTATAATTAAGACCATTTTAAATATTATTTTTCTTTAAGAAAAGTAAAATCAGACAACTCTAAAGTTGTGCTCTCAAATTAAATAATCAACATGCAGCCTTGAGGGCTGCAGGCCAGGATAAATGCACCTTAAATTACACAGTGATATGAAAAAATGCCAACCATTAGTTAATGTCAGTATTAGAAGGCAAGGCAGAGTTCTTTTTTGGTTAAAGCTCCTGCTCCTGTCCTGTGAAAGGCTTTGCAAACCATCCCACTCTCAACACTCTTCTGCCAACACATTTTTCATTGCTGGCTTCCCACAGCCAGACAAGCAGCTTTTCTGTGCCCAGAGTCACTGGACTGCAGCACCCTGGAACAGCAGCTGGAATCAGCATCCCAAGGGACTGAGCTGGCAGCCCTGCTGCCCTAGAGGTGCTCAGAACCCTCTGGTGCCAGGGACCCACGAGTGCTGAGCACGAGGAGCTGCTCCCAGCACAGACACCCAGCTGCTCCCGACTCCAGCCCAGAGCCGTTCCAGTCTGTAGTGAAAATGTCTCCTTGCACAGCATTAATTTTGTAAACAGAGCCAGAAGTTCTTGTACAAAATACTGCAATGACAGTGATTAAGACACACCTGGAGCAGTGTGTTCAGCATTCTTTTCACAGAAAGAAGTGCCTGGATACTGCCTGCCACCTTCGGGTTCCCTTAAGGCCACAGAGTCCTTGGGCTCGAGATAGACGGGCGGATGCTGCCTTTGGGGGATGGCTTTGACCCAAACCAGGACATCTAGGACACAACAGCACAGCACACATCACACAGGGCTCACACCTCCAAGGAGTGAAAAAGAAACGACATGGGACACAGCCATGTTCTCATCATTTGATGGAAAGAGCTATTTATAACTCAGAATGCTCCAGACTTCAGACTGAAGAAGGGGAGGCAGCTTCACACAATCAGATCTGGAAGGAACAGCACCCACTGGCCACAGGTGAAAAAGACTGAAGATTATACTTACATATATTCCTTTAAAATAATTTCAAATTAGAACTCTAGTCATTTAAACACGGTGCCTTTAGTCAATGTAGCACCAGTGTTCCCTGACCCAGACGGTGAGGAAATCTCTTCATCTGCAGACTGAGCATCCCAACTCCCTGGGTGGGCAGGGATGATGCAGGGCCTGGAGCTGAGGCAGCACTCACTGTTGAACATTCCCTAAGCACCACACAGCCAGGGCCAGGCAGATCTCAGCCCATGGAAAGGAGACACAGATCTTGGTGTCTGAGCCCAGTGCCAAAAGGACAAACGCAGAGTTAGGCTCTGCTGTTAAACACTGACTCTGTTTGGCAAGGAGCTCCCAACTTCTCCCCTCAGATCAAGTCCACTGGGCAAAGCTGTGCTCCAACGGCTCTGAGCACCAGAAAGCTGCTATGTCCCTCACTGAAAGGGACAATTCCTGGCACGCATACAGTCAGCTAACATTTTAATAATAAATTACATTTATTATTCTACCTAACATTTGGAAAAAAGACACTTCTCCTAATCTCCCAGCATCTAGGAATTTTAATTGTCTCATTAGAGACCACATATGGCACCTAATGGCACCTTACCTTGTACTCCAGAGTTTCTTTGAGCATGTTTTCTTCCTCTTGTGAAAAATTCAGTAACACAGACACAGCTTTAATGAGATGGAATGCCTGAAAGAAACCACAGAGTTGTGTTCCAAACACGTTGCTGTCAGCTATTTTGTTTTATTGCCCCCACTGTACATTTTTTAATTGTAAAATTATGGAATTGGCATGAAGTGTCCTTAGGAGGTGACTGGTGGCAATTTCTAGAGAAAGACAGATGTAGAAAGAGAAGGTAAGTGGCACCTTTACCTCAGACTCCCTGCAGGACATGAACTTCAGTACAACATGTTTAAGGTACTCGAAGTTTATCTCCCTGGAGTCATTCAAGTCAGAGTTGTTGGTGACGGTCACAGAAGCATTAGGCACTTCAGAATTTGCACGTAGCTCAGGTACCTCACCGTCAGGCCTTATTTTCTACAGAAAAATAAAAAATCCACAGAAGAAAAAGAGAAATACATTGCAGATGCTGTTAGCTTGACACTGGGAGGGGTCTGGGTTCAGGATATCTAAAGAGGGTTGTACCCACAAACTGGGCATCAACAGCTCCTCATCCTTCATGGGGTCACAGCAGAGAAGTGTCTCCAGCTCTCCCTACATCCCAGGACAGGTGCTGGCTGATGTCAGCATTCTGTGTACATTACCCAAACCAGCACAGAATTGGCTCCATGGTGGAAGCTATCCCTAGGTAATTTTCTCCTATCACTAACCTGCTCTGAACCTTTCAAACATGGGCTTTCTTCAGAATAATTTTCAACATCAGAGCAAAACCAACAATTTTAAAACCTCTGTTAATTTTCTTTTAAATTGATTTTTTTTTTCTTGGAGAGATAAACCATTGCAGAGGGATGCAATGGGAGTTAGCAGTCAAGCTTTTGGAATAAGAGTGCAAGTACCTGCCAGCAAGTGTCATCTGAAGAGACTGAAAACACACAACCCTTACCAGCTCTTTCTGCAGAGTTTTCTTCAGTTCTGTCATTCTTTGCTGAAGTTGCTTTATCATCTGTAAGCACAGCAAAGGAGAGTTTAACACAGTACTCACTGTCAGGACCCCCAGGTATCTGGAAAAACCCATGATAAACAAGTACTGAATGAAATGATAATTAACCAACACTGACAGCTGTGAAGAAGCAACCTGAGAGCCTTGCCTTGCCAGCTGCACACAGCAGCAGCCATGTGACAGGACACTTGGGCTTTCATGTGACAGCACTGTGGAACTGAACCCAATTCACTCAGAGGGCTCTGCAGGAAAGCTGTAAATAGTATCACTGGGTGCACCTTTCTGCCCAAATACATCAGGATTCCTGCAGCTCTCACTGCAGTTTTTATTCATGGTTGGGAGATACTTGTGCAATCCAGAGAAAAGCACATACTGGATTCAAATGGAACAGGCCTGTCCTTTTAAGGCTGCAGCACGGGCAGCACCAACTACTTGGCTTCCAAATCAAAAGGGGAAAGACTACCAGCTGGTTCTGTTCACCTTGTTTTTCTCAGCAATTTGCTGTTCCAGCTCTCTGTTATCCTTCTGAAGTTGAACAACATCTGCAGCTGCCACCTCTCCGTTCTGTTCCACCACGGAGTTTTCTGGAGAAGGCAAATGCTCATTGTTCAAGGCCCTCATCGACTCCTCCAGTTCTAAAACCTACAAAAATAAACATGGAGAGATATCATGACATTTGCAGCCCAAGAACACTCCCCAGGGAGAAAGCCAGACTTCTTTTTGGTTGTCCAGGCAGGACAGAACTGGGGGGCTCCTGCACACCTCCCTCTTTTCCCGAGAGAATGGATTTGAACTGTACTCACGTTTTTCTCATGTTCTCTGGCCAACAGGCACTCCTGTACCTGCAGCTTCAGCTCATCAATTTCTTTTCTTGCTGTTTCCTCTATCTCCACTGCTTGGCTCTGCCTTGCTTCTATGTCCAGCTGTAACTGGTGCACCTGCAGCAAGACAGCTTCATGGTCTGGGAAAGGAGAGACCTGCTTAGTATCAGTGCTGCACATCAGATGGGAGATTCTAATCCATTTGGTCTGTCATGAAGACAGAAAGCCAGGGGACAGAAAGACAGAAGAGAGACTGTCCAATTGTTAGTGAACAATAAACCATTTTGAAAGTGCTAAAAGATTAAATATGAAAGAGAAATCTAGAAAAATTTCAATCTAGCAGGCAAGGCCAGAACTAGAGGCTCTACTTAAATTGTTTGGGATGCAGTAGACTCATTTGGTCTAACCTTGACTGAGTTGATTCAGTTCTTCCTTCTGTTTTAGCAGCAGATCACATTTTTCATCAATCAGCTGGTCTTTCTCCTTTATTAGGGTATTCAGCTGTGAAACCTTCAAAGCAGGAAAACAATCAACAGAAGTCATTAAAGATATAAAACAGGAAGAGGGTGTTGAAAGATCCAACATCCTTCAGAGGCCCAGCAGGCACCACCTCCACAATGCTGCCCTCAGGAACAAGCACTGAAGTCATTGCTGGAAGAGCTAAACCCCACCTGGCTTCTGTGCCACCACCAGATTGTCACAGCCAGCATGTGGCAGCTGCAAGGCCCCTGAGCAAAACAGGAGCTGGCCTTAAACCCCTTCTGCACAGATCTGGCCCAGCAAGCACAGATCCATAGCAGTCCCAGAAGAATAAAGAAACCAAAAGATGGGACTAACTCCAGTCCAACTCGCTCAGTTGACAGTTCCTACTTTAAGCAAACAGAAGCTCACATCATCCACTATTTTTTATACAGGAAGAGCAAAACAAGACTTTCTAGAACTGACATTTGGTACTGGATACAAGCTCCTCCCTGTAAGGGAATGTACAATTTTACCACTGCTCTGCTCCAGAGGAACCCAGATCCACTGCTGCCTCACATGCTGTGGATACGATTCTGACCAAGGGTCTTGAATGTTAGAATAAATAAATCCAAACCTAGTCTCCTCTTTGAAAGGTTGGGATGTCTCAAATACATTTGAAAACAGTCATTATTAACCAACCTGCTGTTGTAACTCCTCTCTCTGTTTCCTTGCGTCTTCCAATGCTTTGGCAATTTCCACACTGACAGTTTCTCTGCTGCTCATCTCATTCTGCAAACCAGAATTATTGAGAGGTTATGTGAGACAATTAAATCAAGTCAGTCTCTCATCTTTAACCCCAAGTCTACTAGGACTACAATTAAAGTGTTCTGACACACTACATTTTCCAAATGAGTTAGGTGTGTTTTACTGACTGCTGCTCTCTGCATATGCAAGAGCAGCACAGAACTGATGTAAGAACCCAAACAAACCCAATGCTTACAAGATCTTTCAGCTTGAAGTATCTATTAAAAAGAAGTAGCTCCTTGCTACAACAGATCTTTATTTCAATTGTGCATCCAGGAGTAACTATGAAAAAAATTTCAACTAATCTAAATCACAGTCAAAATTAGATAAACTGTAAACACCCAACTAATGTGATTTTTAACTTTTTGGTTTGAACACTCTGAGTGGAATCTGATGTTGAACCATTCTGTATTCACCACTGCTAACACGATTTCCAAGCTCTTCACATCCCTGACAATATGGGAATGTATTATTTCTGCCTGATTGAGGCAGACCCAACCATTCTGGTTCAGAAAAGGGCCATCCCTTTGTAATGCTTCTCAAACACATTTCTGCTGAGTACCAGAGATGATTTACAGCTCCAAGGACCTGCAACCTGAACAGAAGAGGCCTCCAAGCACTGAATGTAACCCACAGTGGTGTTTGCTGCTCCCCAGCCTCAGCTCTGTCCCAAGACAATGCCAGTACCAGTCCAGCCCTTACCTTTAGCCTGTTCAGTTCACACTCTTGTTGTTTTAATGAACTCTCATACTCTTCTTTGCTTCTCTCGAGGTTTTCATTTTCCTTTTCCAATTGGCTCTGTAAAATAAAGAGTGTTTAAATACACAATACAATTATTATAATGCTCTGTTTAAACAATTAAATGCATCTAATATTTTGCTCATATTTAATGCCTCAAAGTATGATATCTTCTATTATAATGCCAGGAGTGCTGAATAAAAACATTCAGACAACAAGCAAGCTCTACAAGCTGTGTTAAAATCATGTTGTGAAGACTCTCACAACCCACCAGACAGTTTCTGTACTTACAATCCTGTGCTGAGTTGTTGTTTTATCCAATTCCCAAGCTTTTTCAAGAGTAGCAAGCTGAGACTCCAGCCCAGTAACTTTCTCATCATACTGATGTTTTTCACTTAAAATCTGTTGCTGCAGTTGTTTTCTTTCCTCCTCTAGATCAGTTTTCTTAAGAGAATAAAGAAAACCACATTAACAGAATGGTATTTTGACATCATTCTGACAAGATGAGACACCATTCCATGAGACACTCTCAAACTGAGGAACACTATTCCTTTGGCAGCAGTGTCATGTACTCACAGACCAGAGTTCAGCAGACAAACAGCAAGAAAACAAACACTTGAATAACAAAACAGAGAAGTGATTGTCTCTGGGGATGCTGTGGACTGATCTGTTACTGGTCAGTGAAACATGCAGGATACTCACCAGCTTCTGGATCTTCAGATCCTGGTCTGTAGCTGCTTCTTTACGCTTTTTCAGTGTTTCTGTTGCGATCCGTAGTTTCTCTTCCAGTTCTTTATTCTAAAATTACACCATTAATTAAATTCCTTATCCACTGGCAACTATGTTATTTAAAAAGTTTGCATAATACAGAGTGGCCCAGGAGGGGAAGGTAAACATTAAATCCCTGAAGCCACAGAGATAGAGAGGCTGCCTATTTGACACATGCAGGTTTTAGAAATTCTTCACCACAGCACTGCTTGCACCTGAGTTATTTGTTTCTCACTACAGGGAGGAGATGCACAAAACCTCTGCGTTCACCTCTAGGCCCTCCTCCACCCATGAAGTGGGGAGATACCCAGAGACACTGATCAATTATTATCCTTTCAAGACTAAATGTGATTAAATGTGCAGTCTCACCTTGGGCAGGGAGTGCAGTGAGGGGAGTAGGGCACAGAGGATGAAAAGAGTGGGAATCTGTGGTGAAATTAGAAACTGCTCACCTGTGTTTCCAGCTGGTTCAGAGCCTGGCTGTGCTGTGTCCTGTCTGTCAATACCTGCTGCCTGCTCTCCTCCAGCCTCTGCTCAAGAGCAGCTTTCTGAAGGTTACATTGAGGTGAAGAACATGAGCAAGGATGGACAAAGACATAAGTTGGTGGGGGGTAATAAAAATTTTCCTTTTTATTTAATTTATTTTATTTAATTTATTTTATTTAATTTATTTAAGGTCAAACTAAAATGGGACAGAATGTTTTAATATCTCTAGATAACTTTAAACTGCCTTGAGTTTACTAAGCCAAGTTCTTTTGTCACAGCAACAGAGGGGTGATGTAACTGTAGGCACCCTGACCAGAGAAAAGCAAACATCCCCAAGACCCAGCTGGGAAAACATTGCTCCAGGCTGATTCTGAGCAGGAGCATCAGCGCTTGAGAAAGAGATCAGAAGCAATGAGAGAAAGGGGATTAACCACAGCTAAGTTTCTGTTTTCAGCTGTTCTTTAGCACTCCTGAGGCTGAGGTTTTGAGCATACAACATTCTGTTTGCACACCTGTGTGCAAACAGTTCCCCTCCCTGCCCCATGCCTTGCCAAAGAACAAGGAAAAGCATTCACTGTGCTTGTGAGGATTAACTAGAAAAACTCCCAAATTGTCCCATCGCCTGTGGGGATGGCAGAAAGCTGCTTTCTTCCTTCTAAGCACTCAGATGCAGTGCCCAAACAGACAGTGCAGAAAGGCCAGCACAGACATCTGTGCAGGACCTACACAAACAGGCTCAGTGCAGCCACCCCCATGTCCTGCCCAGCACAGTGTGCCAAAACACACTGCCAGGACAAATGTGCTGTGTGACATCAGCAGCTTTCTCTGCATGGGTTGAGATGTAATGTAAGACCTAAAAACCCAAAACAAACTCACTAATACTGTACCTCCAAGCAGCCTTTAACTGTGTAATTACCTCTTTGAGCAGCTCCTGCACATGCTCATCTCCTGAGAGATTTCTTTCTAGCTTTTTTTCCAGGGAAGACACCTTTTCCTGCAGCTGTTCTGTATGTCTATCTCTCTCAGCAAGTTCAAAAGTCATCTGTGAGAATGAGAAATCACAGAATCTTTTTTGTAATGAAGCTTCCAGCTGATCTGTTGTGGTTTGACTTTTGGAAATGCCAATAGAAAGCAAAGTCCTATTTAAAAAGACAATTTGACCCTGGAACACTTTCTGGACACCAAGTACACAAAGGTGTACATTACCCAAATGTGCACACCAGGAGCAGCATGTGCATCTGAAAGCACCTCACCTTTTGCTTCTCCTGCTCATATTCCACCTTCAGAGATTCATGCTCCACTTGTAACATTTCCAGTCTCTTCTCACAACCAGAACCAGCCACTCGAGCCTAAACATATTGAGAAATTACTTACTTTGAAAATTAAATTTCCAACACCACATAACTGATATCTAATCTAACTTCTGCAGACATGGAGCTCTTTGAATCAAATCTCACTTGGCTCAAACTTACATTTTGCAAGTCTACAGAAAGCTGCTGAATGACAGTTTGTAGCTCCTGTTCTCTTAACTCCAGAGCAGTGATCTTATTTTCTGCATTTGTCTCAGCTGTCATTAGTTCATCTCTTCACAGAAAGAGAATAAAAACAAGTGACATACCATTCCAGGAAAATAATCTTTAGCAGATAATTCTGCTGCTTATGAAAATGGCCATCAACAAAAACCTAAAACCAGTCACCATCATAAATCACTGCTTGATTACACATTTTCAAATAAAAGTGACAGTTAAGCATTCAAACTATGAAAAAAAGAAATAATTTACAAAAAAAGTATTACTATCATTGGCTTGGCATTTACATCCCCATGGCCACAGCAGAGGCAAAGATTCAGTCAGCTCACTACATATATAAACTCTTCCAAAGACACAAAGCGAGCATGAAGTAAAAATACAGGAGAAACACAACCACTGCTCCTGCGAGACGCCCAGCTCCATACCTGTGAGCCTGCAGCTGCAGCAGCTGCTGCTGCAAGTCCTGCAGGTCCCTGCTGAGCGCCGAGGCCTCGGCCCTGGCCTCCTGCAGCTCCGCTCCCGCCCGGCTCAGCTCCTGCGCCCGCGCCTCCAGCTCCTGCTCCGCTCTGCTCAGACACTCTTCCTTTTTCAAAAGCTGAACATTAGAGCATCATCTTGGGCATTACAGGTGACCAGTAACACTGATAAACCTTTTCACTGAAACCTGCCTGGGGCTGAATTAAGTGAGATAACAGACTATGTAATATTGTGTTCAGTACCTACTGTTAGGATTTTGACACTAACCAAACCGGTGTACAAGCACAAAGGCTGACAAAATGTATGCTGGGCTACCGCTAACTTAATATCCTGGTAAAAAATTTAGGAAATAAAAAGTTGAAAATATTCTTACCATGTGTTTAACTTTGGCAATTTCCTGCTGCTGAAAGCCCTCCAGTTCATCGATTTCATCTCGTTTTTGGAAAAGGTTCAAACTCTGCTCCCTCATTTCTTGTAACTGTGTTTGAAGCACTTTTTTTTCCTGATAAATGAACAGAACCAAAGGATATCCGTATGCTCATGTCAAGTTAATGGGAGATCAGGTAAACTTTCTGAGAAAGAAATCTTGTCTTGCAGCTATACAGCTCCCAGTGGTGCTCCATACAGAACTAGAAATCCTTTCAGATTCATGTGACAGTGAAAATTACCAAACTCCAAAAAAAACCAAAGAAATCTGAATTCATTACAATGCCACCAGTGACCATCTAAACTGAACTCTTAAAAATGGACTATGTTCCACCTTACAGAAGGACAACTTTCCCATCACAACCCATCGTTCTTTACTTCCCTGCTGAAAAATAAATCAAATAAATCCAGAAAGACCTCCCCAAGCATTTGGGCTGGTAACAAAAAGCATATGATTGGCCTCTCCCACTGAACAAAGACCAAATAATAAAAAGGGCTGAACAGAGTCAAGTTCTGATAGAGCTGGAAGTGTGCAGGATGGTGTTTGCAAATACACACAGAGCTACAATACACCCCCTGAGAAAAACATCCAAGGTTAATTACCTTTTCAACTTGAGCGAGTTTTTCCATCCACTCCTGAACAAGAAAGAAAGAAAGGAGAAAAAAAGATATCAAAAGCTATTTGCAGACTTTCAAGGACAGCAATTATGGTTAAAAAAAAAAAGAAAAAGAAGAATTTGTACTGCTAGCAGATACTAAGCTTTGGTAATGATTAAAAAATAACCAGCAGCAGCACAGTAACAGCCAGCGCTTGAATAAAGGCTGAGGAATCATTCATGCTAGCTGAATATATAAGTTTTATGCAAGTGAAATAAATGTGACAACAGGCCTACTGCCATTGAATCTTATCCAAGCACAAGCTCAACCTTTCATTAGGAATTTCTGTGGGCTCTTGTTAAAACCAGTCTGAGCAGTGACAAGTCCTGCACCATTCCTGGCACTGAGCTCAGCACTCCCTCCTTCCCTTAGCGCTGGCACGCTCACACACAGGGCTGAACAATTACTTTAATTAATAGTAACACCTACTTAAAATATCAGGGTCATGAGAGTCTAAGATCCTGCTCAAGTTTTCTTACCTTGTCCTTTTTTTCCAAGGCCAAAGCCATTCCTTCAGCCATCTTGGCTCGACTGGCCTGATGAGCTTCATTCTGCTCCTGAAACTTCCTCATGGAGGCTACCAACAGAGAACCACCAGCTATATTAAAAGCTCATCTTTTAAAATTACTTCTCACTTTCCTGTAAGTTATAAATAAACTTTAAAGAGCTTCTTCTGCAAGTAATTAGCCCCGTCTTGACTGTAGCACTAGCGCTGTGCTACTCATTCCCTCATGCTGCTTGCAGGCTGGCAAAGGGCCAAAGCTAACAGCAGACAGGGATACTGCTCCTTGCTGGATCAGAACAAAGCTGCAGGTTTCCAAAAGGTCTTTCCTGCATGTGAGCCCCAAATTTGGCAGACGGAGTGTAATAACAACTTCATTCAACACACTGCTGCTGCTTTTTATGCTGTAAATAAGGTAAGAACTTGTGTTCTAATTGTTCACACTACAGAGGTGCACAGTTTGAAAGGAAATCATCAGCACACCTGCACACCAAACCTCTTTCCTTCCAACCACAATTTTCAACTGAGCTGAACAAAAAGGGAAAAAAAGAAAAATACGTACAATCCTGATGCTTTTCTAATGCATTTTCAAGCTTCTCTTTTATCTTCTGCAGATTTCGGATCTGATCAGCATAATCTTGTGTGAGGAGGGAGAAGAACAGACCAGGAATGGACAGACATTTGGGAAGGACATTTTTAGGGTAACACAAAAATAAAAAAGAAAAGAAAAAAAAAAAAAGAAAAGAAAAAAGGATGAGCGGCAAATGACAATGATTTTCTCAATCAGAAAATCATTCCTGCTAAGGAATTGGGTGACCACAACAATGAACACAAGCAAATAGCTCTGTACTGTCCACAGGGTGGGCACAAACAGAAGGGCCTGTCCCAGGGGTGTCAGTCACACAGACAAGAGCAGAACCAGAGAATCAACAACTGTCCCTCCCTTTTTACTTCATCCCAGAACAGTGACACATTTCCCTCTGCTCAGGAAAGGTGTCTGGCACTGCAGGCTGCAGGGAAGGGTTAATTCATGGCCACTGCATCCATCTGCAGTCCCACAGCACTGCCCTCACCCTCGCTCAGCACAACTGCCACAGGAGGGAATATGAACCAAAACAGAGCGTGCACACACCCTGGAGAGGTTCCTGTACAACGGAGAAGAGGATTTACTCACTGGCTGGCT
Source organism: Ammospiza nelsoni (assembly GCF_027579445.1). NCBI lineage: Eukaryota > Metazoa > Chordata > Aves > Passeriformes > Passerellidae > Ammospiza > Ammospiza nelsoni. The sequence continues at coordinate 11,270,954 of NC_080652.1, read as the reverse complement.
GCCTGCATGAGACTCCTGATACCCAGAGCCTCCCTCTCTTGTATTAAGTCCCAGCCAGCACTTCTAAGTTTATGTTGTGCAAGCAGATGAGCATTTGGGCCTTTTGAATTCCATGTGAAATAATTTTTGAACCCTATATTTTCTTGAACTGAAGCCCGATAAGTCTCCAAAATAAAATAATCAAAATAATCTTTATCTGGCTGTAACCTTCCCTAATTTTTCAAGCCTCCCATGAGCTTTGGGAAGCAGCAGTGTAACACAGTTCAGCCCAGTCCTGGTCCCTTCCCTACAACAGGGACGGGGAGTAGTGCCAGCCTCCACTACAGCTTTACAGAACAAGGAATTAGAAAGAAAAAACCCTCAGGACTGTTTCATGTTGAATTCTTTGTTTCTTCTTCATTTCCAAGCCCACTTCTTTAAGGATGGTACTGTGTTACTGTCAGAAAGCTCAGCCCCTATCAGAAACAAACCATACACACAAGTGAGGACAGATGCTGTTTGAAACATGGGACAGAAAGCTATCCCAGCTGTTCCAAGCAATCACCTAAATCAGCAAATTGTTGAAATCAGCAAATCAGTTGCCTTCATAAAAAATTAATGATGCTGGATGCTCCCTTCTTGTCAATCAATCTTCAAAAGACCCTAACGCCATGGACTTTTAATAAATTAAACCATGTAAATTCAAGGGAAAACATTTCCTATACTAACAAGTTTTATATGTATCAGGGCACATACCAGATAGCTTCACCTCCAGTTTTCTAATTTGTTCATTTCTTCTTAACAACTGGGATGAAAGATCCTCTCTGGAGCTGCTTCCATCAGAAGCCTTGGGAGAAAAGCAACACTCTGTAACTTACAAAATTCAGAAAAAGTGATCCTGCCATACATTTAGTCTGGGATAAAACATTCTCCTGCCTAGGGACAGCACTTGTTTTTCCCATAGAGGGGAAAATTGTACTAGCACAGCAGAATGTGTTAAAAATGCTGAAGGAGAAAACCAGCAAGGCTCACTAGTGCCAGGCTGCCTGCTCCCCAGAGCACAGAGCTTGGGAAGGAGCTGGGGCTGGGACCTGAGTGTCCAAACTGCCACTGAGGAGATGGGGCAGAGGAATCACTGAGGGGCAGGAAATCAGGCTCCACAGCACAGGCACCAGCAAAGGTCAAACAGAGAGTCCTGAAAATCAAATTACAAGAGAAGCGGTAACGCTTTTCACATGGGATAAACTCACTGAAGCCCTGATGCAGCAATTTGTCCACACAAAATCTGCTGCATAACTGACTTACGACTCCTCTGGTGAGTTTTGCTCCATAAAAGTCAACAGCAAGAGCAGTTAAATGAATATTGATAAACTCTTGGAGGTTTTCTGAAGACCACTTGTTTTGCCATTTCATTATTTCATTATGTTGTTTTGCCAATTCATTATTTGTTTGCTGTTCTACAAACTTGCAAGACGGCAAAAAGAATTTCTACATGAGACTTTCCTAAGTGCAAAAGAAAAAACAGCCTCAGAAAATCACAAGACTAATATATTTTCACTACAACATGTATTTAAACATTAGGAGCTCCAACCTCCTGCTTAACACAACTGAAATTTCAGCTGAGCTTCAAAAAAAATTACTTAAAGCTCAACTGTATAAACAAGCTCTTCACTCTGCAGACAGCAGAGACTTGCTGCTGGCTGTGCAGTGGGTCCTGCTGGCTCCAGCAGTGGGGTGACACTGCCCTAATCCAGGCTTTCAGAAATGTGACAGACAGCCATGCAGGGCAGAGGTGCCAGAGCATTCCAGGGTCTCACTTAACCCATGCACTCCTGGAACTTCACCGCTGGTGTAAACAATGTTTTATCGTGAAAGAGAGGAACTAAAGTGGTTTTGAGTGCAACAACACTGCACACGTTTTCAGCAGAGACATATACAATGTCTCAGGTAGGAAGGCTACCAGGAAGCCCAGAGGTAAAATGAAAACTGTTTACGTGGGAATGAAAGACTCCTGGCAACTACTATGCTTAACAAACCTTTTCTCTTCAATATTTAATTTCACTCAAGCTAATGATACATTTATGCATTAGGAGATACACTTACAAAGACACCACATCACGTTTTCAAATCACACACTAGACTTTAAATGCTTGTCTGCAAAACCGCAATAAAAATACTGTCAGAGAAAGGAGATTTCAAAGCAAGGCGTAACTCACAAAGTCGTCTCCGGAGTCTGCTCCCACAGACGTGATCGATTCCTTGCTGACAGACCTGGGCATGCGGGCATTTCCTCCGGGCCGGGGAGCCACCGCCGCCTCCTCCGCAATCTTCTTCTTCAATTTGGCAAACATTTTACTGCTCTACAGCCCTGAAATATCCAGGGCCTTTGGAAAGCCACGACCGCCAACGTTCAATACGCTGACACTCGGGTCTAAAGCTTCCAAACGCTGAGACTGAATTCTGAGCCTCATGCACTGGTTTACTGCATCTCCAGCGCCACTGAAGCCCTCAAGGCCTGGCAGCACCTGCAAATCAGACAGAAATGGGTTCCACACCAAAATCCCACCGGCATGGATCATTTAAAGGGAACAGAAAGCCTTTTAACATCGCATCTGTTACAGCACGTTAAAAATCGGGTCTCCCGGAGCAGAATCCGTTAAAGCCCCAAACCAACGGCCCCAAACGGCGGCGGGGCCGGGGCCCGGGGAGCGGGCGGGTCCCCTCAGCCCAGCCCAGCCCGGCCCGCGGAGGCTGCTCGGCTCCGAGGCACCGAGGCCTGTCACCGCCGCTCCCCCGCTGCCCTGGCCCGGCTGCCCCCTCCTCTCCCGGTCCCCCGTCCCCTCGCTCCTCACCGCCCATGCCCGGCCGAGCCTCGCCGGTCCCGCGGCCGCCGCCGCTGCCCCGGACACCGCCGACCCGGAAGCGCCGCGCGGGGCGGAAGCGGCGCCGGCCCCGCTCCGCCCCCGGCCCCGCTCCGCCCCCGGCCCCGCTCCGCCCCCGGCCCCGCTCCGCCCCCGGCCCCGCTCCGCCCCCGGCCCCGCTCCGCCCCCGGCCCCGCTCCGCCCCCGGCCCCGCTCCGCCCCCGGCCCCGCTCCGCCCTCCGACCGAGCTCCGCCCCCGGCCCCGCTCCGCCCTCCGACCGAGCTCCTCCCTCAGCGCCGCTCCGCCCTCAGCCCGAGCCCCGCCCCCTAACCGAGCTCCGCCCCCGCTCCTCCCGCTCCTCTCCCGGCCCGGCTCGTCCCTCAGCCCCGCTCCTCCCGGCCCGGCTCGTCCTTTAGTCCCACTCCTCCCTCCCGCAGTCCCCGTCCGGAGCGGAGCAGGCGCCTCGGTACGAGCGTTTATCACAGTTTATTGACAGCACAGTCCGCCGGCGGGGCCGGGGCGGCGGCTGGGACAGGGACAGAGAACGGCTCGGACACGGCACAACCGCGAACACCGGGCGGGAGCGGCCCCGGCGCGGCGGGGACAAAAGCGAACGGAAATCTGCTCCAAAGTCTCTGGAAAGGCGGTGACGGGCGGGACGCGGGGCTGGCGCCGGTCGGTGGTGCCCGGCCGGAGCGGGACAGGCGGCAGGGCCCGGCTCCATCGCGGTTCGCTCCTCCCCGCAGTGTCCAGCAGTAACAAACACGCTCCTTCCCTCCCCGAACGGCAGAGTCGCTTCTGGCATCACACAGCTTTGGCGATTACACATCCCTTGCAAAAAAGTCCATTTGCTCCAAAAAAAGTTTATTTATATATCTCTATATATTTTAAGGAAAATATCCGTTTTTACCAAAATACGATATACAGGCACACAGCTGTAAAATAACTTTAAACCAATTCACTATAAAATTACTTTTGGTAATAAATAATTTGATTCTCAGAGAGGCAAAACGCTCCGTGTGCCTCCGCAGCTGGGCTGCCCGAGGCACGGTCCCTCTGCATTCCCAGAACGCTCCCACCTGCGCTCCCCTCCTCTTCTCGCTGGGCCGGGCCCAGGGCAGAAGCCACTTGTGCTTTTCAGCCTGCATGAGGCAGAATCCTGCTCCCAACAAACCAGTTCAATGGCAGAACCATCACCAACACGTGCCAAAGCCATCCGTGAGGGGGCAGATCCTCCCAGCAGGGTTTGCTCTGGAAGGAGGGCTGGTGAGATCTGTTCTGCTCTGGGGCTCCTGCAGGCCAGCCAGCTGTGCTGGGGTCTGCTCCCAGCGGGAATCAAACCAGGAACAAAACACCTGTGCGTGCCTCTGGGCACAATACAGAGACAGTCCTTAATCCCAAAAAATGTCAGATTCAGAAATCCTGAACTAACTCTCCTCAGTCTTGGCAATGGTTTAGACAGGAAAACAAAAGTGGCTGGCACTCCTAAATCTGAAGCAGTTATGTGTATCATCTGCTCTAGTGAGCAGATTCCTATTGATCTTCAAAGCACCTAAATACATTTGGTCACAGATCAGTATTGCTCTAAAGTCCAACGTTACAAATACGGGAGAGCCCCTTCAGCAGTATCATCTGCTCTGCAGATCTCTGCCCCAGCTGCTCTGTCCAGTCTGACCTTACGAGGCGCACAGAGCAGTTTTCAGCTCTCTGTATTAATTTTTTCCTTGTTCATGTAAGTGTTCCTGCCTGCAGAGCTCCCTCAGCCCCAGGAGCAGCCCCCAACACCACCAGGAGTGAGGGAGGCTCGGCCGCTGCTGCACCACTGACTGAGCTGCACTCACCGACAGTTACTGAGGAACTGAACACAGGTAAAGCTTTTACAAAAGAAACCTCAAGACAAAACACTTGTTCGGACAGATTCCAAGATTTTTAGCTTTGGGAAGAGCAGACTTGCAGCACAGCATGGTTACAGGACACGGGAGGCAGTGAGGCAGAGGAGGTGCTTCCTAACTGAAGCCAGGGGTGGGCTATGGAACAGCACTTCCATCCCATCCTGAGGGGAGAAGCCTGACCAGAGATACTCAAATTGTAACTTCTGAAGATGATTAATTGAAGCCAGATTTCCTGTTGCCCCCATCTATTTCCTATGATCCTTTAAAGACATCTCTGCACATCCCCCTGGGGAACAAGTCTTGAGGGGTTTAGTCAGTCATGACTTGACAGACAGTATTTTGATGAACTACTCAAAGAAAGGTCCTGAAACTTCTCAAGAAAGCACTCCAGGGTGCAAGTCCTGTTTGTGCAGCTCACAGAAGTCAGTGCTCCATTTAGCTGGTGCACAAAGCAAAATGACACATCACATCCCAAGAGGAATGAAAAACCAAAGCATTAAAGACTCATAACCCTGCATTGCCCTGACACTGTTATTTTGAGAAGTCAAAGGGGAAAAAAAAGGCAACAGCAGTAACTTTGGCAAGATGTTCCAAAGCCAATTTGAGCAGGAGCACAAACCTACTGTGGGAGCAGGATTCATCTGAGCACACCACATGCAGGGAGTAGGGAGCCAGGCAGGAGCAGTCCTGTAAGGACACAGCTGGTCCAGTTCACCTTGTCCTCTCAATGTTTCACATGCAGAATTCACCCCTTTAATTTGGCATTGCCTGGTGCTGGCAAGTCTTCTCCGCTAATATAAGCAATAAAGATACATGGAGAAAGGGAGAGCGAGACAAGAGGGAAGGCATCAGGCCTGAGAAGAAAAGGATTTGTTCTCTTCTCACTTAAAAATGGTTCAGTCTTTGCTTGGCTTCCACACTGAGGACTGCGAGATACAAAACCAGATTTTCTTCAGTACACACAAGCATACACCGAGAGGTACCTACGACCATAGCACAGAGCACACAGTAGCACAAGTTCAGAATGACTTAGTTCAAACAAGACAAGCTTTTACTTGGAGGGGAAAATATCAACATTTTCATATTGAATGCAGTTCTTTGGGTGGGAAAGAAGGGGCTGGCTCAAAATCCAAGAGCAGACACTCATCCTAGCTACAGCTAGAGCAGACAGAGGGTATGAGCCCTCTGCTTCCACAGTACAATTCCACACTCCTCCCAACACAACAGGAGTGAAATCTTTATCTTTGAACGTCCCAGCACTGGACCTTCTAACAAAGATCAGCGGGTAAGAGGAGAATTAGGAACCTCAAAAACTAATTTTTCACTAGAACAGTCATTGCTGCTAAGTTCAGCTTCTGAACTAATTTTTAAGGCCTATATTCTCCTCCTACATTCCAGCTTCTTCTTTTAAAAAGTGCATTCTTCTCTGATGAGATCTACCTTGGCAAAAAGCAAACACAACTTCCTTGAAGGGCTGCAAATGGTAGAAGCCCCTCAGGTCACAAGCAGGGACTCCCCACTTCAGCCTAAACAAAGGTGAGGACCACCAAGGCTTTCCCAGTCAGTTCACAAGCAATGTCCCAGAGCTTCACCAGCCCACACGAGTGGAATCATCATCATCATCACTCCTATGCTTGGAAACAGCATACTCTTTTCTTTTCCATAGAGATGGAACCAAAAAAGGAATAGCTTCATCAAAGCAAAAGCTAAAGCAAAGCAAAAGCATTTGGTTGGAAGGCAGTGAGCTGGGGAAAACTCAATTCCCTTTTTCCATGCAAGCTGAACGCTGCTGGTAGAGGAACAGCAGGCAGGGCAACAGATAACCTGTCTCTCACTTGCTGCTGCATCAAAGGCTTCCTGCATCTTTAGCCTCCACATACAATCCCACGTTTTAGCAACTGGGGACCTCCTACCAGGCAGGATCAGCTTCACAGTAATACATGGATCTTATCACTGTAACATGCAGGGATACCCATTCCCTTGGCTAACTGAGGGCTCCTGTACCTGGAATCAGTTATCAATTACTTCAAGGCCCAAGGGTAAGTCCCTGGAAACAGCAAATTACAGTGGCAGAAGAGCCATGACCTTTAGTACAACCACAAATGATCTGCAGCACCTTGTGGATTCCACCCAACATGGCGTATGTGTGTATATATAAATTTTGTATATAGACATCGTAGTGGTTCATTCTTTTTAATACATATACAAGTACCTGTACATAAATACATATTTACAATTTACACCAGGCAGTAGATGCATGTGTACTGTACATACACACACAAACGCCGAGCACACACATGCACACACCAACACACACTCATCACAACAGACTCCACAGCCTGGCAAAGGAAGTCCTGCCAGAGTCCAAAGAGCAGCACCAAGGGGGGTCTCAATGTACCAGCTTCACGACTGCTTAGGACAAACAAAGCATTCACAGGATTTTGTACACTTGGGAAATAAAGAATGGATGGTGCAAGCTTCAGCCCAGCTACAAAGAACCTTCATGCAAACTCCCCAGCTACACTGCAGCGTTCCTGCTGTTCCACACTGTGCTCCCTCAGCTGAATGGATCCACCAGGCTGCTCTGGCTGACCACACCACACCCTGGGTGATGCTCTGCACCCAGGACTGCCACGACCCTGCAACAGTCATCAAGTTCTGCACTGTTTCCACCTAAGCACAGAGGCATGGCTGGGGTTAAACAAAAAGCACTGATTAGACTTGTCCTCTCACTTCTATCAGCCCACAGAACAACAGTGACAATTGACTTTTCCATTTCATAGTTTAAAGTATCTCCATTCCCTCATCCTTGCTCCCCCTGCACTGCCAGGAGCTGCCAGAGCTCCTCCAGCTCTGCAGGGCAGGCAGAGCAGTCCCAAATGAGGCAGCCAGCCCTCTCCCAGCAGCCACAAGAGGCTTCTCCAGCCAGCCCCTTCCCAAAGGCCACTGTCCTCCTGCAGACACCCATGCAGCCGAGCTCTTGGCTGGGGAGTGACGGTGCTGCCAAGTTCCAGCCCCTGGCAGCTCCAGAGGGCAGGACTGAGCATGGGGGGGCATGCAAAACATCCGGGGGGCTCTGGCAGCTCTCAGCTGGCCTCACCTGCAAGGGGACATCAGCACCTCTCTGGGGCTGTGCACAGCAGGGTCAGACACACGAGGGACAGGCACAGCACTGTGCAGGACATCCTCTCAGCTCCGCCGGGGACTGCTCATGCTGTGGGAGCCACACATTCCATCCACACAGTACCTCAAACTGAAGAATGCCCCCTCCTGCTGTGGCAGGATGCCCCACATGCCAGTGAGAGGTGGGGGCTGACCTTCAGGGTTTGCAGTTGGTTCACTGTTGACCCCCTGCCCAGCCAGGTCCTTGGCCAGCAGTACACAGCTCAAACAGAAAACTGCTGCATCAAACTTATAGGGAGCTCTAAGTATCTTTACAAATTCACTTCAAAACACTGCTCCAAATGCAACTTAATTGCCCACAGTTTTGTTTCCTCGCTTGCCTAAGACTGAAAAAATATATTTGTTATGAAGGAATCTGTGTTATTGCTATTGTTGGTTTGCACTGTGTGGTTCCATCTTTACCATTTCAAATCCAAACTCTTTGGGGATAAAATATTGGGTTTTTTCTGTTGTTTTTTTTTTCTTTCCAATTTCTTAAAATTGTATAAAAATAAAGGATTTCCACAAATGTGGGCTAAAGGTAACCAATAATACTTCTATGCTTAGGATCAGCTGTTGGAAATGTGGTTGACAGCCACAAGACCAGAAATAAACTTCTTGTGATTCTTTAGTTTAACATTTAAAAGACATGAAAACTTCTGCTTACAAAATTGACCCCATACAGAATGGAACAGCTCAACTAACAGCTGTTTATTATTACTTTTTAAAATAATGGTCCTAAATTTAAAAATAAAATCAAGTACTTCCTTTTATGATTTTCACATTATAAAACTGCACCATTCAAAATCTGTGGCCAGGGAATCCCCTTTGCAATAAGACAGTTTCTTTTAATAGTCATCGAGTGTGTTTTCCAGGAAAACATTCCTAACATCCAGAATGGAAGCCAGCTCCAAAATGTGCTTTTGGAGGTGAGGGTTCTCCACCGTTTCATCTCTTGGCAGCTGAGGATAAGATTCGGGATAATTTCGAGTCTCCTGCTAGATGACAGTGAAAACAAAGAGAATCAGACACTCATTTCTTTCACACGCTCTAGGAAGAAGACTGCAAAAGGCCAATTTCACCCTAATCTATTCAGTATGGCAGAGAGACAGCAAACATTCTAGAATTTTCAGTTTTCTCTTTCCATTGATTCAGAGACGGTCACAGTGGCAATACAAATGCCTGTTCATCTCAGATAGTTATTGGTATGTTCACTGAGGCTTTGCAGGAAAAAAAATAAACCACTAAAAGAGACAAAAAATATTCACCTGTACTTACCCACTAGGCTGGAGTTAATTTCTTGAAATTACAGACATGTAAGCATCTCCAGTGGGAGATTCATCTCATCCTAAAACAAATATCTAAGACACTGGGGGCAAATCTCTCCCCACTGACACAGACCTCCTTCTTTTCCCTGGTATCAGAGCAGCCCAGGTAGCTGACTTTGGCCTGGAGAGCTGGTGGACATCTGCAGTTCCACAACTGAATACTGCACCTTTCAATGCTCCAGTCCCATGTTTCCCTGCAGTACTTAAAATGGAGCAGGCAGTTTATATGCCAACACTCACATGAAATGGTGTAGATCCAGAGCAGACTTCTCTGCTGGCACAGCTTTAACCAACAGGGAGGCAAAAATACCATCTTCCTATTTAGTGTATTCATTTACACTTCAAAGACCTTTCAAAACCCATTCACATGAACACATTCCAGAAATAATGACCCACTCCTCTCCACTTCCCCTTATATTCTCGCTCTATACCTATTTGGTTGTGTAGAAATAATAATCTCAAGTTATAAAGAGGAATTTTTCTAGCAGACAAGGCTGTCCAGAGTGACATAATTGAACTGGAGTGCGCCTGCTGTGTTACGTGCAGGATGAGGCTCCTGCAAGCCAACAAAGGCACAGCCTCAGTGCAAGCTGCAGGAGCAGCATGTGAGCATCAGCCCCTTTCTGAGGTCACCCTGGCCCTCCCACCCGACCAGGGCAGCTCTGCAGCTCCCACAAAGGCACACACATCCCTGCGTACCCGGAAGATTTTGTGCATCCTCATCGTAGCCGAACAGAAGATAAATCTTGTGAGAAGCAAGCGAAGGAACTCATCCCCAAAAAACTGAAGGAAGGACTGATCTGTAGAGAAGGCAAAGAAAGGCCATTTAGAAAGGCTCGGAGCCCCCGAGAGGCTGGGCTGGGCCTGGCCAGGCCGTACCTATGGAGCGGGAGTGGGTCAGCAGCTGGGCAATGTCCCGGTTGATTTTCCGGAGGTAATCCTGACACTTCTCCCACAATCCTCGGCGCATGCTTGATAATCCAGAGACAAACAGGAATGCCATTAAGGGATTGTTCAGAAAGAGTGTGAAGAGGCTACCCCGCTGAGACTGATCTAAAAGGAAAAATAAATCAATAGACAAAGGGATACATTTGGCACATGAAACAGAAACGCTGTCCCTGCCACACAACGAAGTCGCTCACCCGCTAAATTCCGTCACAGAGGAGCTACTCCTGGGTGTTAGTTACACCTTCCCTCGTGCAGGCCTGATCCCTGGCTGGCAATAAAGGCTTGCTGGAGACATGCATTAACACCAAGGCACCTAAACTGGCTCTGCCCCCTTTCTGGGAGCAATAATGCTGCCCAGAGATGTAACAACCACCGTCACCCACGCTGGGCTGGCCATGCCTCAGTGTTCCTGCAGGACAGCCTTTGCTCCAGCCCTTGTTGGAGCCAGAAATGTCACCAGCATGGGAACAAATAATTTATCACATACACTAGCTAAACTTTATCATACTACTTCAGGGACTGGCAACCTGATTCAGGGGTTACACAGTAGTGGAAAGCTGCCTTTTCCTGAGGAATCCACGTTCTGTTTGGGACAGATACAGGAACTGCGCCTTGTTGGGAAATGCAATACTGCACATACCTTGCAATGCTTTTGGATATGCTGTTGGAGAAAGCAAGCACACCAATGGCTGTCCAAATAAGTTTGTGAAATTCTGTAACAGATAAGAATTTTGAAGTATTGATGGTCACTTTGCTTGCCTTGAATATTCAGCAAGTCAAGGGTACAAATCACATTAATGACAGAAGACAGTAATGCCCCTCACACAGCTCAGCATTGGCAATGAGCCTGACAAATTCAATTACTCAGAGATCACAGCACAGAAGGAATATAACCAACTACATTTTAAATTAATTACAATTCTCTCATTTCATTGCTACTGATGGCAGACACTAATTTCATGGAAAAATGGCTTTCAGTAGTAACACATTACTTGAAAAAAAATAATCGTGTTCTCCAGTAAAAGTGAAAGCAATTTGATTTAATATTTTCCCTCAACACCAGCTGAACTGCCCAGTCAAAACATTTCTTTGCCCTTTTCCTTCTAGCAGGAAAAGCTATGTCTGATAAAACAGGAGGGCCCAGAGGAAAGCTTTAAAGTAAGTTTCCTTTAAAGCAAGTATGTCACAACCTGGGAAAAAAAGCCAAAAATCATGCACACAACCTCATTAGCTGTCACCAGAAAAGCTTTCTTAAACTGAAGGGTTGCAAAGCTATAGAAAATGTGATTGTGCCTGCATCCTTTCAGAGCACGGACTCAAACCCTGCCTCCAGAGCATACGAGTGCCAGACACATCTGCAGATCAGATTCTTAAAACTGCAGTTTACAAGTGTTAGACATACAATACCACAAGTATTTGCTTGTGAAGAATCCTCAAAAAGTTATTTTTGAGGATTCCTTTTGGCATCTGCATAATTCAAATGAACTTTCCCTTCCAGGCAGTATATTTCAGTTATATTCGTTTTACAGTTAATTTGATCTAAATCTGCTAAATACTAGAGACAGAAATCTAGTCTAATCGAAATAAAACATTTCCCATCTCTGACAGAGTGCTGAGTAGTGCTAGAAACCCTTCTAGCTGGATACTAAGGTTTGGTCTCTAAGGAAGAAACAAAGACAACTCCCTTGCAGACACAAGAGATCAGCCCAGGAATTGGTGAAAGAAACATTTCAGCCTCCAGGAGCCAACCCAGACACGGCTGGTTTGAAGTGTACACACTGGCAAGGTTTTACCTTCTCCAGTAACTCTCGTTCTCAGTACCAGGAGCAGGCTGACCAGTTAAATGAATTCCACCGTGTCACTCAGCTCCAGAGCAGAGCAGCCAGGCCAGCAGTGGGAACAGCCCTGCAGCCCCACAGAGCACCTGGCTCACCTGTGGGTGTCAGGCTCCAGCTGAGAGCACTCTGGACTCTGCCCCAGCAGGGGTTCAGCCAGGAGAACCTGCCCTGCAATCCAGATATTGACAGGAGGTCTGGGTATGGAATGCCCTACCCCTCAGTGCATGGACAACTCCAAAAAGGATAAACCCCAATTTGTTTCAAATTTGACTGGATTTTTACTTCAGTGCTCAAGGTTTCCAACAGACGTATTGCTGATTTTTACAATGCGTGTCATGTGCATCTCCTTCCAAGAAGGAACTGCCCATCATTTCCAAAAGAAGTCACATCACATTTAAGCTTTGCTAAGCTGAGTATTTATACCACATCACTGACAGAAGCCTTGCATTCCCACTGGCTGGAGGTTTTGGTTTGGTTTGGTTTTAAAACTTTGCATTTTACCATGATCCTAGACAACCACAGCTACAGGAAGATATTGATTTAAAAATATTATTTCATCCACATATGCAGTGGTAACCTTCAAGAACACACAGACAGCTATATTTAAACGGAAGTGTTAAAAAAAACCTTCACGGCTTTCAGTAGATATGCTCGATTTGCAGTTATCTTCCACTTTCAGCTAAATATACAGGGGAGGAAGCTGTTCAAGTGCTGCTGATTTGACAAACTGGCAAGTCACTTCCTGGCAGGACTTACTTTCAGTCATCACCATTTAGGTCCTGCAGAGAGAGGGAGAGGAGGGGGATGCGTGCAGGAGAGCAGGGACGGGCTGCAGAAAAGGACGTGTGAGCATTTGCTGTTCCTGCTGCTACTGCTGGCAGTGACATTTAAATGTCAGGATAGCTCCTGTCCTATCAGGGAGGATCAGAGCAGCCACGGGGAAAAAAGCCAGTATTGACTTCAATTCCTCACACGGCTGCTCTTTGCTCATGCAGCACTCGAGCCCCCAGACACCTCCCAGCCCACAGGGGACAGTCCCAGGACAGCTCTGCCAGGGCTCTCTGGGGACAAGGACCCCAGCACAACCACAGGCAGGAGTGTGCCAGGGCTGGAACACTGACCTTGAGAGCTCGGCCATGAACCTTCACTGGAAAACAACACGAGACACCTAAACCAGTCCCCTGACACGCCTGCCTGTGCTCAGTGGCAAGAGATGGGGAAGGTGAATGTCACTTCTGAAATGCTGAACTTATTTCTTTTTAGGTTCCTTGCACTTGTGCCCACACTGTTCTGATCTGGGTCAGTACTCCTAGCAGCCACTTCTATAATCCTGCCCTGAAATACTTCCCAAGCTCACATTTCTGTGCTCCTTCCACACAGACAGAGCTGGATGCTCTCTACCAGCTGTGCTGAACAGACTGCTGGGTTTTACACCCCTGCCAGCTCACTGCAGAACAATGAAAAGAAACTCAATGGAGGTTACAGAGTTGCTTACTGTGCACCCAAAAAACAAAGAAAACGGAATTATCAAATTTAAATGCGATACAAAAAGCAAATTATACTGTGAACATTTGACATTACTCTCACAAGACCTACAAATCTACGTGTGGAAATCCATTGCCCCAAACAGGTTCATTGCTCTAAGCCTTACACAGAACCCCAATCTGTCCAGAGCTGGAATCCTTTGCTCTCTTACAGAGCTGATCCATTTGACATCTTCTAACTCTTTTAAGAGAGGAAGGTGGTACAAAAACCAAAACCAAACCAAGAACCCAACACAAGCCATACCTTTTATCCCTGAAAGAAAACCAGTCCTCCTGATGTTACACTGGAATGAATGCCAGGAAAGAGCATAAGGAAATAAATCCCTTCCAAATGCTCACTTTCTCAGAAAGACAAGTAAATCACTCTAATTGTGTTTCCCTCCATTTAAATGGGGAAGGGAATGCAAGAAAAAAGCAGATTTGTTCTGAAACCAGTGCAGTGAATTTAAATAAAGTGGTGTTTAAAAAGCCCTCTGAGATACATTTACACTACAACAAACCAAAGAGCCAACAGAGAGGTCAGATCATTATCTGGCTGTCAGGCAGGAGTTCCGTGGCTCAATTCAGAACTACCCTGACTCACACTGACCACTGATTTAGTACCTCTGCTTGGCCAGCACATGCCTTCAAAGCAAACAGCACAGCCTGTGGACACTGAGCAAGGCACAAGCTTCTCTGGCCACTAGACGTCCCTGTTCCTCCTCCGAAAGGCAGCTGTGGATGTTCCCTCCCTCCCTGCACATAATGGAGCTATAAAAAGGCACACAGAAGAAGTGGCACTTTCCCCAGATATAGCACATTCTTATTACCCCATTCATGAATGAAATACATGTGTAATGCTCTCCAGATTCAACTGGCCACCACGAGTGCAATGCCTGCTTCTGCATTACCCGAACTGCAGATTCCCAGAGGTGATTTGGCATGGAGCAATTCTACTGTAAGTCCAGAGACCCTAGGAAGGAGGCTCAGTGTCCAAGCAAACACCACTCTACAGTAACACTGGATGCTAATTTGAGGCTTGTTACTTCCTTGGTTCAGACACTTTTCAGACACAGACACCCCGTGTTTTTTAAGATCAGGCTCAATGCTTTGACTCCTTTCTGTTGCTTAAAAGCAACTGAATGTTGGATGACTGGAAAAAAGAAAAGCACATTAGTTATCTCCCTCCCCCATGCACACACACCGAGATTTGTCTTTGGTATAAAACAAAAGTAAACCTCCCACCAGAGACCTTGGAAATCTTGAACCTTTTTTCCCTCCAGGAGGATTTATTATTTTCCAATGAGCGGCTGTTCATGTGCTTCTCCTTCTTGTTCCTATTCATAGGGTCAGATCCTGACTAGCATGCACAACCTCAAAAGAAAAGAAAGACTGAATACAAACTGTTTAAAAAAATAGCCTGTTAAAAGTGTAAGCTAACTAGGGGTTGGCACTGTATCCTACCACAGGGGGAACAGACTCCAAGGGCCTTACCTTGTAGGCAACGCTGTTGGAAGAATCCACGATGATGAACAGGGGCTTTCTGGTGAAAGGGTACAGATCTCCAGGGTGAAGGCTGCAAAGGAAAGGGACCCCTCAGAGCACCACAACAGCTGCACAGCTGACACTGCACAAGGGTCTCAGCCACAGAGCTGCCCAGAGCCAGATAAAAAGCAGACAGATTTCCCATGCTGCAGTCCCCAGATTCATCCTCAGAGAGCAGCTGCACTGTTGTCTATATTTGTCTACAATACGGGCTGTGGGACTTCTCATTAGTTCAAGAGAGGGTTAACTTCTTCAGAAGTCATCCACCACTGATCTGAAGTTTGTCAGTAATTAAGAACTCATACCAGCTTACATAAGTAAGGTTGAATTGTTTAAATGATCATTTAAAGCTGCTCGTTCACTTCTGAGTGTTCAAGCCAATCCTTACTATGATGTCCCGCACTGAGGAGTCTGAACTCCAGAGGCGCTGATGCATTTCTCCCTGTTGCAGACAAGCTGCTGTGGCTTTGCAGGCTGCAGCACACTCACCAGTGCATCTCCTTGTAGGCCTGGTTGCGCTTGTGCAGGGCGTCCCCGTTGATGATGTCGCGGTTGCTGTTGGTCAGCACTCCCCCGAAATCGTAGGGACCTGCCCGGGGAAAGGGAGCTCAGATCAGCAGGGGCAACTCACCCTGCTGGACATCTACCGGCTACAGGACAGGGAGGAAGCAACAACAAACCCCAGAACACTAAGGGAATCTGAACTGCTGCGGCTGTCAGGAGGGGAGAGAGGAATGTGGAGACTTCCCTAACTGCATATTCCTTTTCATGCTTTTTTAGAAATTTCAGCATCTATCAAAGAGAAGCAAGGAATGCAATTTCATAACTTGTAATTTAATTATTCACTATTCACCCATAAATTAATGCAAATTATCCCAATATTGGCTCTTGTTACACCACAGAGATAAAAGATTAAAACCCATTACATGGCTGATACAGGAAAATCAATACCTTTGTAGAATTACTGCATGAGTTTCCAGATTCACAATTTGATCAAAAAATAAGGTTAAATTAATCAAAAAGACTAGAAATACTAGTATCATTTGCAGTTCTAATACTGCAAAGGGGAGAAGAGAGAACTCAGAGAATGACAAAGGGGACAAAACAGCTTTAACCAGATTTCAGATCTGTATCAAAGGTATTTCAAGATTTCAAAGTCAGAATTCACAATTTTCACATACACACGCCCTGGACATGTGTTCCCACTGTAAGCTGAATATTCTATTAAATTTGCAAAACTGAGCTACCCCCTGAATGGCTGATGGAGAGCAAACACAAAAGCAATGGCTATAAAAAAATATCAAATCCCACAAGATACCAAGAAATATTTCTGCCATTGGTATGGGAATGAAATGTCACTAACTTTAGCAAAATAATGTATTAGGGTTTCTTCATTCTGTCATACATTTGCAGACTTGGCTGACCCACATTTGGCCACCAAATGCAATTTTTTCAAGTTTGGATACAAGGCGCCTTTCCATTTAAGGGAAGCTTTGGGGACACAAAATCAGGAACAGGACAAACATTAATTTAGCACTGTTACAAACACCTCACATGGTCTGCCAAACACACGGCCTGCAGGCAATGCACAGTGCAACTTGCAGCTGCTCTCCCCTTTAATAAGGCAGAACTGTGTGCAGGCCACACCACCTTATTAAAGGAATGCAGCTGTGATGGGTTCCGTGGTGAGGCTGCACGCTGGGTGCAGCTCCTCAGCTGGCTGAGCCTGGATGCCTCTGCCACAAGCTCCTAAGCTGAAACAACACATGCAGAGAGGGGCACACACCACAGGCCTCCGAGGACACACTGCAGTTAGGACCTATCACCAAGCTGCAGCAAGAAGTAAAATGTTAAAAGCATTTTTAAAAAATCACTGCCGCTGTCCAAAGCTGACAGGGATTTTCCTTTTTCTTTTAACATTTTGAGAGCTCTATAAATCATGCACAGGGGTGGACAAAGCATGCATCTTATAAAGGAATGCAAGTCTCAAACAGATGAGGTTTTTTATAATATTTAGGATGTTAAAAAATTATTTTGATTTTTTTCTGGAATTATATAAACAGATCTTTGGACCGTGCTTTCTTCAGCCAACCAGTTTTCAGCTTTTATATTGCAGCTGCATCCAAATATTCTGCTAGATTGAAAAGAACAGGAGGGTGAGGTGAGGGGAATTGTTAAAAATCATGAGAAGGGCTTGAATTGTCAGGTTAATGAGCGTGCAAATACACCAGTCCCTACAGCTGCTTGAGTCCTTCCACCACCCACGTCCTGGCCACACGTTCTCCTGTGCTGGGCATTGGAAAGATCAGAGTGCCATGGAGCCATTTTATGAACTTTGTGCTGATGCATCAACTGAGCCACGCGGTCTTCAAAATTGGGAGGCTTTAAATACTTCAGATGCATCAAAAACTGGATGTGTCCTTTGAAAAGTTCTCAGGCTAATGCACACTAATTAAAACACAAAGATTGTATTATTGTTTGTGGAAAATAAAGGCTATCTTACTAAGCAGACAGGAGAATCGAATTGACTTGTCTTTTTAAAGGAGCTTTGTGACATCTTTCTTGGTCACTTGTCCTGGAACATCAGGAGAATTCAAGCCCTGTTCATGACAGGGAGCATTCCTTTATTGTACCTTCACTATCCGAACGACCTGATGGGAACACGCCCGTGGCAGACAGGTAAATCAGCAGCACGCTGTTGGCAGGCAGCTCCTGCAATGCAAACAGGGGACCAGGGCCAGGGGAGAAAGGTACAAGTTTATTTTAGTACTCAATCATCACCTCCATAAACACACTGTCATTACAATTGTGCTGCTCCTGCATCTGGCTCCCCTCCACTCTGTTCTTGGTGCATAGACTGGCCCTGCCCCAGCACAGACACCACTTCCAACAGACCAAAAGCGTCACTGATGAAATGTCTGAACTTGTCTCCACACAAACCTCGAGACTGGTATCAGAGCTCCAGCAGCACTGACAAAGCATCTGCTCCACACAGACTCCTTCACTATCTATGCAGATCTGAGGCTCTCCAAGATATGGAACCCAAAAGCTGCCAAGATCCACACAGAGCCCAGCTCCCAAACAGTGCACAAGGGAAGCTTTGTTTACAGTTTGAGTGGGATACAGGACTGGAGATTCAGTAGCTGTACAGTGCTCAAGAGCAGCAATCTCCTGATACACCTCCCCCATTTTGGTTTGTGCTTGGCATGATATGAAATGAAAGAATACTCTAAAGATTTTTCTATTCTCCAGATCAGTGGAGATCCACATTTCATTCAGTGTCACAAACACTCCTGAATATTTTTTATTACAAATAAATTCAGTGATTTCACATACCTTAAATGATGCTGCTAAAAATGTATATAGCTGGCTAAAAGTTGGTTTATAAAGCAGGTATTTATGGGGGTTTTCCCGCCTGGCTGGTTTCTCTGTTGACTCCTGTTAACAGAAAGAAACAAAATACTACTCATAAAACCCCAACAACCAGATATTATCAAAGCAGTCTCATAACCCTCTAAATTTCTATCTATTAGAATGTTCCAACACACTACCCACACAAATGGTCTGCCCATCCTGCATTTCCTACTACATAGTAAAGCAGGATGCACAGTATTCAAACTAGAACTTTGTATTATCCCTCAGTGAAACTTGTGAACTAAATCCTTCTTAGTGTCTCAAGTATCATCAAAGAAATGAGTGACAAAATTCACACTTCATCTCAATTAAATAAATGAAAAATCTCCACATTTTCTTTTGGCCCCAGATAGAAGACTTGATACTTTCTCCGAAGGGGACATTAACTTTCAGATGACTCAGTAATCTGATGAATCCATGGGTTTGAGCTACTCTTCACTAATTTCTAGTGGAAGTTACACCACCTTTACTAACCTGCTCTGCACAGTGGCAATACTGAAGGAGCAGACTACTTAAAAGCAATCAACCAACAAAACACCCAGTTAAGATGTGCTGCCAGGTTTGTTTGAAGTGGAACTGACCTGCATTCCGGGTTTGTTCATTTGAGATGCCAAGTTCATGGGTTCCCTCTCCAGAGCCTGCAGCATCCGGAACATGTCGATTGTCAGTTCACTGAACTTGACCTGCAGGAGAGGCACGCAGTTTATTCTGCCAGATACACATTAAACAGAGTTGCTCTGGAATTATGCAGCTGAGAGACTCCACTGCACACCAGAGAGGCCATTCTCTCTCAGGGATCTGTCAGTGTCATCTTTGAATCTCTGAAGAGCTGTGAATGACTTCTACAAGAGCTCACAGAAGACAAAGTCTATTTGTTACTGATCTACCACTGCACTGCAGACCCCTGCTTCCAAATTACAAGCTTCCCTGGGATGTGGACTAATCAAGTGCTGAAATAGCTATGTACTATGAATTCAGACAAAATCTGACAAAGACAGATGAAGCTGTAGTTTAAAAATAACTCCCTTGCTTACCTGAAAAGAGCTCAGAGAGAAGCCAAGAAATTTGTACAACTTCACTATCATTATAATCTAAAAACAGAACCTAGAATGTCTTTTGAAAACCTCTTCCTGTTGCCACTGAAGTTGCAACAAGCTGGAGTGAGTCATATGAAAGCTCAAGTCAAGCTTTTTCTAGAGGTATCTTAGAGGTCTCCCATGCATGAATGTTGTTACAAATAATCCAGTATATGAAAATCAATTGTGTCTACTTAACTGACAAGTTGAATATAAACAATAAGAGGTCAGTACCACAGATCTAATATCTAACATTTCGTTTTTAGGTCTTATTTCTGTGAACCTTCTTCCTCTTGCTACCACTGCAACCATCACAATAAAATATTTCAGTGTTCTCCTCTGTTGGAATCTCTGTTGTATGATCAGAAGGGATGTCACAGGGGGGACTCCAAAGATGCAAAGCCAGGTGCCCAGAATTTCCTTTACCTGGTTGTTGCAGTTCCCAATAATGAGCGCATCTGCAAGAGCAAGCTGTCCCACTATCATCCCCTGCTCCAGCAACGGAGCTCCCGTCTCAGAAAGCCTGTTAGAGGTGATTACAATGGTGTTGTCATCATTTAAAACCATGACAGGGTCTGCCTAAAAAAAGCAACCAGAATAAATCAAGAATTCAGGAAAGCATACAGATTTGCAGTCAGAGAGAAGTCCGCAGGTCTCGGCACTTACAATAAACATCTCACAAATGAGGCAGATTTTTTAAATTACTTTGCCACACATGTATTTGTATATTTGTATGCAGGCTAGAGAGTAAAGCCTTCCCAGCTGGAAAAGCAAGGTTCTTAGGGACTGCAAGAAATACATGGGATAAGCACATGAAGGTACAGCAGTGAGAAAAGCATACTGCCTCCAATGACATGGACTCTGCTTCAGCTTCGCTGTATCTGAGGAGTCAAATGTCATCAAACAGCCTTACAAATTCATGCAGAATAAACTACATATTCCTACAATCATAATAATTTTAGTTTGCCTATTTTAGCTTGCTTTCCCTTTGAAGAAAAGAATAGCTAAGGAGGAGAGTGAATGATAATGGTGCCACCCATTCTGGCAATATTTAAATATTCCTGTGAACACTTGTCAGTGATTCATGGGACAGGCATACTGCCCCTGCACTGGCACACCTGCTTCCCTCACAAATGTGGTGATACACAACACTTCCATCAACAAGACAGAAACTCTGAAACAACTAGAGGGGATGCTATTCTCACCTCAATAAATGCTGCCACTTCCTGAAGAACCAGGTTCCACTCCACCTGATCTTCAGTATTGAAACGATGCGTGTAGTCTTCAATTTCATCTGACAGCTCCTGAGGTAAACAGTTCAGAGATAGACACAGTCACTCCTAAAACCAGACTTTACCAGGCAGTCAGTAACCTTATATTTGGTTAGCTGTGCTGGCCTTTAAGAATAATAAATAAATAAATTCCTTGAGAACATATGCAGCACACCCCTGACTAACATGCCAGCCAAAACGCACTCGTTCAGCAGACAGAATGCCAATGCTACACTGAGTTCTGGCAATGCAAATTATCTTTTATGTAGGTCCAAATGCAAAGAATATCTGGAGTTAAGTATAATTATCCCACTCACAGCTATGTCACCGGTTATTACCATACGCTGTGGATACCAGGGACTCAGATTTCAGCCTGCAAGTAACTTTAAATACCTTGAGGAAGGGGATGGTGTGGCTGGTTTAGCTGTGCTAAGCGAAGCCTGCAGTTCAGGGGAGCTGTGACACACACAGCAATGCAACCTACACAAAGCTGTCAGGCCCAGGAACTGCTTGAAGCGAGGTTGTCACAGGGCTGGGAAGCATATGCTGTGGGGAGCAGCCTGCTGTTCCTCTGCTGCACTTCCAGGGCACCTCCCTGTCTGGGCTGCAGCTTCTGGAACATTTTTACTTGCTCTTCATTCAAACAATGCAACCTAATCATTTGATCCTGAAGTGTCATTATTAAATGTCTGAATGACAGAAGGTATTCCCTGTGTTGGATGTCAGACAGACTAGAGAAGCAAGGATCAGCAGCCTCCCACCCCTCAGCACCTTTGTCCTGATTCCAGCATACCTTCACAAGGTCCTTTACAACATCCATCTTGTTGAGCAGGAGACAAACCACTATGAACCTTGCATAGTAACGCAGCTTCTTAACCACTAGTTCAGGCCTAGACACAACAACAAAAACATCACAGCCAAAACTGAGATTAAAATAGAACAGAGGCAGGTAGCTGGGGTAAGGGAGAGGAGGAGTTTAAGACCACGGCAGGGCTGAACAGTTGCAGATTAAGAGTTCTGACTGAACTCATGTGCTGATGAATAGCCACCTGGCTGCCTGGAGGTTTAGTTAAAATTGAGTACAGGGACATAAAAAATAATTTAAGATACCAACAGCCTCCTTACTTGACAGGAACATGGGAGTCAGATATCATGGCTGGCTGTTCAAACCTTACTGTACTGCAGCATGAGCTGCTGCTCCCCTGAAAGGCCTGATGAGATTCCTCTGCTCCAGCCCAGCTGACCCATCTTCCACCCACAGCATTCTAGCTCCCAGCACTGGTACCACTCAGGATTTAAAATTACAAAATTTTGGGGCTAATAGCTTTCTATCTAGGACCAGGTAACAAAGTATTCTTCCAGTCATACAGCAAAGCCCTTATTTATCCTGAATTTTTCAATACTGGCAGAAGGATTAAAAGAAACTTCCTTCAACAACATGGATTTTATCCTAGTTATGCTCCAACAGTTTATAGCTCCTTGCTGCTTCCACACACCTCTCTAGTCTTGAAAAAACAAGGGCCTCCTTTCAGACATACCTGTCTTCTTTGTTGACTTGGGAGTAGTAGGACCTCTGCCTGATGGCTGAGTAGAAGGAGAACGCCTCGTTGAGATAGCTGGTCTCTGAGGTGCGCAGGCTGCGGGCAACAGGGCCATCAGCTCACGGCCTCACAGCAAAGAAAGCCACAGCAAACCTCCCTTCCTGCCCCTCAGCCAGCCTGTGCCTCCCTGCACAGCTCCCTCCTCAAGTGCCAGCCCAGGAGAGCCAGACTCGCTGTGGGATGTGTCACAGCTTGGATCCCATTTCAGATATCAATCAGCTGCCCATCCTGCACCACACGTACGGGTGCTGGGGTCACTGAACAGTGTAAAGGAACATTAAGCTCCCAAACTTGCAAATCACAACATTCCAATGCAGCACATGTGGAAGACCCTTTGGAGGCAGGAGAGAAGCCCTTGGGCAGTACCAGTGGCACCAGGCTCACAGGAGCCCTTCCCTGCAGCACCCCATGCAGTCCCCAGGGCCCTCATTCACAAACAGGCATCACGACCAGCCCAATCACTGATTCCTCCTGACTGAGCATCCAGACATTTGGCATGCAGCTGCCACTAAACCTGCATTGTCCACTGAATCCTCTTCTGTGCTTACTTACTAATAATGGTAATAGAGCTGCCCAATCTTGGAAGCAATTTCCCCAATTTGCCACCTCTTCAACCCATACCGATTGTCCAATACTTGTCTATGTCGCAAGAGAGAAAAGAAAGATTAAAAGGATTCCCAAATTTCCCAGAACATCCCACCAGACAAGACAAAGAGCCATTGCAGGGCCAAATTCAGCTTTCATTACTGGTGCAGCATTGCCAGCAGCAGCCCCACAGAGCCAGCAGCACACACACCCCACAAGAAGGGCCATTTATCTTGCATAAACTTGCCAGAACCAGACATAAGTGTGTTGCACAAAATACACACAACAAAAGGTCACCACTTCCCAGGAGAACATTCAGACTATGCAGCCAGAGGAAGGTGTGAAGGATCAGAGCCCACGCTGCAGCAAGAGACTTCACACCATTCCAGATCCTGCTCTGCAGAATCCATCACCTCCTCAGTAAGAAATTAAAGCACCCCACACTCAGGTAGAGCAAAAGGGTTTGTTAAAAAAGTCCCACCGAACACTCTGCAACATTTTAATTCAACAGACTGTGAGCACTGCAGGAAGCTGCCGTTCCCTCCCTTCATGCTTGAACAACACAGTGAAATCTCAATCTTAGCTGGGGCTCTGGGCATTCCAGAGATTAAAGCTGCACTCAAACCCACACAACACATCTGCCTACAACATTTCCTTACCGGTGCTGCTGTTGGAACTTCCAGAGTTTGGTGTAAACATCAAATGTTCGCCCAAAATAGGATTGCCACTGCTTCTGCCCATACTGAGGTAAATCCCTGCAAGAGACAGTGACAAAAGCAGAATTAGGAAGCAGAATCCAGTCAGCCCAACACGACAGGAGCACGTTTGTGTCAAAGTCATAACTGATTTGTCCAGGATTCATTCACATACTTTAGAATCCTGCCTGCACCCAGAACTACAAGAACCATGATTGACAGTTTCTCAAAACCTGTTGTCACTGGATCTCTCCAAATAGGAAATGATCATGTTCCTACATGCAACAGGTGTTTGAAAATATCTTACAATTTTGCTAAAAGAGAAGTAATTATATGGTTATGTGCACAGAAAGACAAATTGGACTCCTAAAATATCATAATACAGAAAAACCCTACCCAAGAACAAGCAGATGGAAATTAGTCAATAGAGACTGATAATATTTATTGTTACTGATGAAGGAAGGAATCTTTTTCCAACAGATACAGTCATGTTTAAGAAACAGAGCCTGTGACATCACAGCCAAAACCAGTGCCCCACTATCAGCAGGTCAGGCCAGCAGATGGATGCTCACAGTTAGCACCCACTGGGTTCTGTTACACCATCACCACATTTGTCACCCTCTCACTCACAGCTAGTGACACGACACAACCTGAGAACTTCTGCTTTGTTCCTGTCAGTCTCCAGTGATACAAGGTGAGACAGCCAACCCAGTTCAGCTCTGCTCTCCTGCCTCCCCTCCATTTCCAGGCTGTGCTAGATTTCCACCCCACAACTATGATGTATTCCTAAGGATTTTGGCTTTAAAGGTTCCTGCTCTCAACCCTCACTCCTCCCATCTCCCAGGAGTGACCTGAATCTTGAAAGAAATGCAACAGAGGGGACCAAACCCCTGAGTCCCACTGAGCACACATTCCCCACACATCTACACCAAAGCTCATTCAAAGGAGGTGCACAACTCTGCAGCTGAAAGTAGAACGGCTTTTCCAAGACAGAATCCTCTTTTATTTGATTCAAGATTGATTTCCACAAGGAATGCTCTCTCAAATCACTGTGCTGGCTCATGTACCACCTTCAGCAGACAGAAAAGCAGCACATGCCACATCCAAGCCTGGAGGGCAGAGACCAAGGGAAGCAGCACCTCTAGGAAACCTTGCCATGTCCTTTGAGGGAGCCAGAGAAGCAGAGCCGTACACACCATTTCAGAGCAGTGTTCTGGCCTGTTTCTGCTCACTGTAATTGCTTTAACAGCACCCGAGGTAGGAAAGGAAATTAATATTCTTCTGCTTGTCAGCCAACTGTACTTCCCACACAGCTTGAAGGGACCTAGCTCAGCTACTACAAGTAAAATGAATCCTTACCAGCCTGGAAAAGCATTCCAGTACTTGGTGCTGATATTCCATGAAGATGCCAAGGAATCTGGGCAGGATTTTACCAAATTAAAAAACAAAAAAGATCCCTTCAAACTTGCAATGGGCTGCTCAAAATCTTGCAATGTATGTTGTGTAGCAAGGGGTAAACAGGAATATAAATATGTGCTTCAGGGTACCGACATCTTCATTCAAATACAGCTTGATACAAACACATGCAAATTTAAAGCATTTTCTGCAAGGAACAATTCACCACCTTCTGTCCTCGTAATAGATGTAAACATTTTAGTTAAACAAAAGAAGCTAAGGCATTGTCCAAACACACACCCAAGATACAGCACAGACTCTGACACAGCAGAGGTAGCTTTAATTTAATTTAATTAGCACATCCACAAGATTCAATGTTAAAGTATATATATAAAAAATATTTAATTAAAAACCAACACCGAAATGGATAATTTTTTTAAAAAACATACAAATCAAAGTTCCCTGGCACTAACCTATAGAATGCCTGAATTAACAAGCTGACTTGAAGAACCCCAACCCAAGAAAGCACCCTTCTCTCAAACACTGGTACCTGCACAAACTAAGCATTAAGCAGGTAGGGTTACAGTGCAGGTATGGGCTGATGATGCTCATGCATCTATCCCTCATCAGTGAGCTAATTAACACACTCACCTTCACCTCCCCCTCCACACCTTGCTCTGCACATCCCAAACACTCTAACGTACCCCAAGCACAAAGCCCAGCTCGATTTGTGTGCAGCACTAGATGTGAGTGTGTGGCACTGAGTGTGCCTGCAGAAGCCCCTGCCAGGGCAGTGCCCCTGTGCCTGGCACTGCTGGCTGCAGCCCCTGCTGCCTGTCCACACGGATATTCCTCCTGCAGCCTGCCTGCCTAATTGCAGCTGGCATAGCTGCACAACACCACGGATCCCTCGGCTCCCCAGGGAACGGGAAGGATCTCCATGGAAACAGACAGTAGCACTTGTTCTTTTGATAGTATTCTGACATGGCTGTAATAAAACTTCATTTATGACAATACATTACTGTGCTTTCACTACTGCTTTTTGCAGACAAGAGCTGCCCTTCCTGCCACCCCTCTACTGCTCTGCGCTGAACATCACACATGCTGCTCCTGTGTACCAAGAAATTCTGCCATGAGAAGACGGATGCATAAGCAGAAGAGGACATTTAGTGCAGTTTTCTAACAGAACATGGGGATGTGCATTATTTGGTGAGAATTAGCCCAAAAGAATCCCAAAGCCTCGGCTGATTGCAGAGTGGGCTTTTAGCACAGCTCCTCCCACCAAAGGAGACAGGGAATACATGGCCCAGAAGCAATTATACACCCAAGGTGAGAGCTCAAGAGCTATGTTATAGCAAGACTTATTGCTGCCTCCAGATCTACAGGAGGACACCAGAGCAGTGAGGAGAGACAAAGGCAGCAGGTTCTCCTGTGGGGTGTGCCCAGCCCACGCTGCTGGCTCAGCACTGCTCTGGCTGAACACCACTACAGGAGGGGAAAAGGGGCAACCAAACGAATCCAAATGCAGAGGAGGGACTGGAGATTTGATTTAGGACAGTACAATAGCCTGCAACAACAAGTGGAAACCATTTCCAGTTCCTTGGCTTTTAGAACATTCCAAACGGGATGTGAAGACACAAACTCCGATGTTCTAGAATGATGGGTTTCTCACACTGGGCACACAAGACTGGTTCTCTTGCTGCACTAGTGTGGCTGGTGGACAAATTTCACAGACAGACCAGGATTTTATACAATTCTTGCTGTAGTCTTTGTCTCCCCAAAGGCCAGTACTACTTACGTGCTCATAGTTAATTCTCTGTCAGGAGTTCATTTCAGCCATGCTGCCAGATAATACTGGCTGAAGCCCAATAAAAGGTGCTGAGATGTGCTTGGCCAGCATCACATGGAAGTTGTCACACAGGGACATTAAAGATGCTGAGAAAGTCCCAGAGACTCAGCAGCATGCTTCAAAGAGGAAGGCTACAATAACTGTAAGTTTAACATTCAAAGCTTTAAAGACATTCACAGTTTTGACAGGTGATAAAAAGAGACAATTTCCTTTTATGTTCATGGGCTTGTAGTAGTTAGAGGCTCCTGTTCCCAGAACCTGAGCAGCAGTGGGATAGAAATGCTGTGGCACAGAGCCAGAAGGTACCTCCTGGGCCTCCTTTTCTCCAGGCTGAGCCCCCCAGCTCCCTCTGCTGCTCCTGGTGTTCCAGACCTTCTCCCAGCTGTGTTCCCATCCCTGGACACACTCCAGCCCCTCAGTGTCTCTCTGGCCATGAGGGGCCTCACCAGTGCCCAGTACAAAGGGACAATCACTTCCCTAAAATACAGTTCAATACAGTTGCTGAAAGTCTTTTAATTCCTTGAAGTTCCAGGCTTCTTTGTGATACTGAACACATTTAAGCACTTTTTAACATTTAAAAGAAAATAATACCAGTGACAATACACCATGACAAACTGCTTCCTTACAGCCTCCCTCTTCCCAGCCTTTTCCAAGAAAAAAGCAAGTGGGAGTGGGGAAAGGGGAGAAGAGAGCCATTGCAACACACTTCATCAGCAGTTTATTCTAGCCTATAGCCCAGGGTAGAGCCCAGGACGACAGCCCCCCGGGTCACCCTGGCAGCACGGCCACAGGAGATGCTATCACTGGGAGCACTTTCGAGCAGCCACCTTGGCAGAGCATCATATGTTTCCCTCAAATGCTGTATTTGGCATCTGCATGGGGAAGAGAGGAAGGAAATGCTACTGAAACAAAGACGTGGCAGGCTGAGCCCTTGCAATTTTTGGCAGCAGCAACAGCTAAGCAGCTGCCAACACAGCTATAGGCTGAGCTCCCTGTAGCTGAAGTGCCCAGAGGAGGTTTTGGGGAGGAAATCATTGCTCTCCTCCGTCCCCCATCTCTTCTTTTCTACGAAATGTGGTAGGGGCAAGAGAATAGCAAAAAACACAGCAGCAAAGGCTGTCATCATCTTCAAAACAGAAGGCGTCAGGCATGAATCAAACGCATTTATTATGAAGCAACTGGACTAAGAATTGGGATGCTTGCCAAGACATTTCCAGGTGAACTCCCCAGAGAACAAGCACTAACACAGCAGATACCTGAGAATTATAGTGTTGCTTTATCCTGTCATTTTGCCCACGGGAATCACAAGTCTCAGAGGTGAAATGGTGGTCAAGTGTAAGAAGTAACAGTGCCAGGTTACAGTAAGGACAGAGGTTCCTGTTCTGCAATATTCCTATTTTCACACAGCAGCACTGGCTGCTTAATCCCATCTCTGTTTTTATTTGCCATACTTCATCCAAAGGTATTCTCCATTTTCTTTTCATTTAGCTGGACAAGAAGGTTTCTTTCTGGAAAAGTACCATGGATACACTAAGAAACTCCATCTCTCATCTCGAAATCTGACACAAGCCCTACCTCCCTCCATGGCACAGGAGGCACAGAATGGCTGGAGGTTCTCTGCCACCCTCTGATCTGAACTGGAGCAGCACACAGCCACACATCAACTGTGCTCATTTCAGGCCAAAATTTCAAGCAAATTCTATCAGAAAGCCAGTGTAATGTCATATACAGTCCTGGAAATCCTGGTCTCAAAATCTCAGCCCTTTTGCTTTAGACTGCCTTTCATGGGGGGGTCAAACACAATCACCAAGAGCTCCTTGTCTCTACTGCCCATTTGCCATTCAGATTTTGGAGCACAAAATGTTTGTTTTGGATTTGGTAATCAACTTCTAAAGCACATTAAAGGATTATCAATAGCAGGGGGTGGAGGAATTAAAAGCATCTTTGCTAACCATCTGTGTTTGACTAACAGCAAGCTATAAGGGCCCAAACATACAGCATTACTCAGAGACCAGTAAGAGGCTGAACTGCCAACCAGATATGAGCTCAAACCCCTGTTACTTAAGAGACTCTACAGCAAAGCTTAGAAATAAAGCAGCTTTGGATACATGCTGTTAAACTCAGCATATATTGACATAAACAGGATATCCATATTACTGTCCAAACGTGTATTCCCCTGCAGACAAAGCAGTTGGACTTTCCAGCTGTTGTTGCAGCTGCTTAGTAGATAAATGTAGATTTTACCTTTTTCCACAGTTCAGATAAGGCACTTGTTTCAGCAGACACATACAGGGTATGGTTTTGATGTTTCTGCTTATTACTAAATTTCTTCCCCAAAGATATTCCCTTTCCTACTTTCCTCCCATCCAGAAAAATTCTCCTCATTTCTTTCTTTTTCCACAGAGACAGTAGTGGTTTGCATTTGCATACTGTGGTCGGCACACAGTCACATCTAATCCTTAACTGTGGCCCTCAGACACACAATTTCAGCAATAATCACATCAATTTAATGGGATTTCCAAATCCTAGTTTACTATAAACTGGAAGCTCTGCTCCTACAAACATTCTTACACACATGGTCCAAAAGTACCCATAGAGGGGTGCATTACTCTCTCCTAAACACACTGGTTTGGGGTTTGAAATGTTCACTGTACTGACTCCAGCATCACATACTGCAGTGTGTGTTCTGAGGCTTTTCTGAAGGAATACTGTCAGAAATCCACTAACCTTAAGCCATTGAAGAGCTGCTTAGATTTATCCAATAAGTAGCAAAAGTCTGTCACCGTTTTTCTCTCTGCTTGAGGAATATCATCTTCAGCTCCCCCTGATGACATGGTTTCTTTTAGGGCAAGCTCAGTCCTATGAAGATAAAAACAGCCATAATTACTCAAAAATCAACGGCTGCTATGAACTCATCCAGACTGAGATGCATTTTCAGTTCCATGGGGATGTAACACAGAGCATGCAGTTCTCCACAGGTTACTCTTCTCAAGACTCATTAAAAAAAACAGCTGAGAATCAAGGCATGGGACTAATTATTGAACAATGCACTAGTTAACAGAGCAAAATTAAAAGTAACAGTGGTACAACAGTCACAAAATAAAATAACTCTGAAGACTGTCTTCACAAACACAAAACTGACAATGAAGGACTGTAGCACAAACAGCACTTGGGTTTCACACTTGGACAAAGAAATCCTCTCCAAATTTGCCTTCTGCAGAGGTATTTATCCTGCAGCTGTATTTAGAGACTAGCCTCAGCTCTCTTTACATTTCATTTTCTTCTGTTACTGTGAAAACTGTAGCTCAATGGCTCCTATTGCTAAAAACAGGCAAGTTTAGCCAGAATGCTGAAAAGTACCCTACGATCCTTCCTCTCTGCATGCTCATGACTGTTTAATTCCATGGCCTGCATTGCCCACAAAGATACCTGCAGATCTGTTTTTATTCTTCACCTGAGTAAAATGTTATATTGTACAATAATCACCTGAACAAAAAACTAAGATATAATGTAGATAATTGCCGCATTGAGTGAGTAAGGGAATATGAAAGCTTACAGAGGCAGAGTGGCTTTTAAAAATCTTACTCCAAACATCCACAGATATCAAATTACCCTTTTGAGCATACACAGATGAGCTACAGATTTTGCAGCAGAAACAACAACAAAACATCTCTGGAAATGGCTGCTAGGTCTTCAGCTCTGCCCTGCTCAGGATTTTTGTGCAGGATAAACACACCTCTAACTGGGCACATGCAGGGCTTTTACTTCCAGCAGCTTCCCTGCCAGTTCTGGTGTGTTTCTGGTAAGCAACAGGTTTCCATTTGTGCAGCACTTCTGTTTGGATGCTATTTGCACAAATAATTACCTACATGTCCCAGTCCAAGCCAGGAAATGGCAAAGCTCACTCTTTCCAGCCATCAGGAAGCACCCAGAAGCATCTTTCAGCAACTGGCACAAAAAAATCCTTCACAATAACTGAAGAGGCTTCAGAAATGCTTCCCTGAACAAACACTTCATGCCTAACAAACGCAGGAGGAACTGGCA
The DNA here is from genome assembly GCF_027579445.1 of Ammospiza nelsoni. NCBI lineage: Eukaryota > Metazoa > Chordata > Aves > Passeriformes > Passerellidae > Ammospiza > Ammospiza nelsoni. The sequence goes on along the minus strand of NC_080652.1, from coordinate 11,239,947 downwards.
GCTTCCACCCAGCTTTTGGGGTAAGTTAGAGGGCCACCCTGCCAACCAAGCAGTCTCATGATTCCCCAGTTTAGACAAGAGGCAGCCCACACAGACTTGTTTTTACACACCCACGTGACAGCCCACCAGAGCAAGGCCGTGGGGGCATTGCACAAACCACTTGCTGAAGAGCTCCAGAAAAAGGTTAAAAGTGTCTCTGTATTGCCAGGTAACTGCAATACAGGTGCCAGAGTCCAAAACATAGCACCCAGATGCCACAAGCTTTGGCGTGAGCCTGGCAAGAAGGACATCAATACTGTGAGCCCCAGGCTGGGCCTGAAACCTCTGAGCATTCACATTTACACAGCACAGAACAAACAACACCAAGTACCAGAGCACCAACACATGAGATTGGAGTGAACAGCGAGACCTGAAAAACAAATGTCAGAAGTAGCCAGGAGGTGATTCAGGAATTTCAGCAAGAGGGACAATACCCCAGGTCCTGTGTGCTCCACAGCAAGGGTGACCTAAATCCTGCAGCGAGCCCGTAGGTTCTGCGCTCCACCGTGGCTGTCCAGGCACTCCAGAGCAGCTTCAGACACTTTTGCAAAAATTGAGGAGCTTGCTTAAGTTGCAAAGTATGTTTCAGACAATCTAGATATCAGTCTTTTAATTTCATGGCAGTGAATTTTATTTTACATCACCCTAAAGTTATACTACCCAACAACCCCAACCACTGCCAACATAACCTGTGCCAGCCCTGGCACAGGCAAATAAAACCAGCTAGGCTTTGGGTTGTTTTTTAAAACCAAGTACTTCTCACATGCAAGGAGTTCACCAGACCCACTGTGAAGAGGCCATTTATGCAATCAATAAAAGATACACCAGAAAATCCATGGCCTGCCAATGTGAAAGGTATCGGAAGGCCAGAAAAATATGTGAAGCTGTCTTTTCCAGCTGACAGAGAAGGAAAATAAAATTAGTTATTTCATGCACCGGTTTTGGCTTATCATGCTCTGGAGAGGGTGGTATTTGGTGCTGTACAAAGGAAGAGCTACTGTCAGGAGCAGCTCGGGAGAGGAGGAGGTGCTCCTGCACTAAGGACTGTGTTGTAATGCAGCAGCAGTACAGACAGGAGGGAGAATTATTATTAGAACAGCAAGTGGGCACAGCAAAGGGAGGAATACAGCTCCTGACATGGCCCTTTCCTAAGGGACTGCTCAGCTACAAATGAACAATGTAAATAAAAAGCAACCAGGAGCACATCCACAACGGGGACCTCACCTTCCCTTTGACACTAGAAGTTATCACATGGATCATCTGCAGACAGACAGTTCTCCCAGTTTTGACAGCCCAACTATACCAGGAATACCACCTATTTCATTTCTTGTTCTCTGCTTGATGCTTTTTGCTTTCTTGCGTGCAAAAGAAACTGTTGGGATGTTTTGAATGACAATTTTTTCTTAAGTAACACATTAAAAAATGCTCTCCAGAGTCTGCAGAAGGAGACATTGAAACATTGGTTTAAAAGACTGTTAAAATAAGTTAGAAAATGGTGGCTTCCAGCAGAAGTTATTATTCTCTCAAAGATTTTGCCAACTCCTCAGGCCATACAAGGCAGGAAAGCCGTGCTCGCCAAGCCCCACACTTGGTGTGCCAGGTTCTTCCCTACCAGCTCTCAGAACAGACCATTCCAGGTTTGCTTAATGCAACACATTACTGCATTTGATGAATTCATCCCACTGCAGCAGCCAGGGTAGCAGAGCTTCACAGCCACCCCAGAGGATGGCAGCTGGAGCTGAAGGGCAGCAGAGGAGGGACATGGGACAGGGACGGGGGTTTCACGGTGCTGGGCAGTATTTTTAAAGTCAGATGTCACTTACATCACACACGTCTCCACTTCCCTGTGGTTTGCTGTCTTTTGGCTAAGGTTTTCCAGGCTTAGCTGGAAGAGAAAAAGAGTGCTGAAGTTAATGGTATGCACTCCCCCCTGGCCCTGCCCTGGGATCCAGGCCTGCAAAGCAAGGCAGGCTTTGTGAGCCATGAGGGAACGCTCTGGGTCAGGGAAATGCAGCTGACAATGCAAGCCCAGCATGGATATGTTCAATAAGGGCATTACATCCTCTCAGATTTGCTCCACAGCCAGCATGACTGTAAGCTGCCATTCAGTGCCTGCTGGAAGGGGAGGGTCACAACTCCCCACCCAACGTGTACAGCCAAGGAAACCTCGCACACTGAAGGTGCAGCCGTGGTGTAACCTGAGGGCACAGGAGGATGTCAGGGGTCTGTCAGCTCATGTATCAGTGAGGACAGGCAGAATCAGGAGCAGTTTCCTGCATGTGACACCTGGACCTCCTGACAGAGCACTTGTACAACTCAACTGCCTTTTTTTAAGCCATCACTTCTCAGTTATGGAACCTTGACTGATTTTCAAATGCTTCCCACTCCCTGCTTAGAGGCACAAGTAGTAACCAAAAAACAAAAGCAAACACACTTTGTTCATCTGTCTTCTTGATACAGGATTTTCCCCAAACTAAGATGTTCCTAGAGCTGCTCTCTACAGAACCCAATGGTGGAAAACACATTCCAGTTCAGGATTTTAAAGCTGTCAAACCTTGAGTGAGAGACCAGCTCTCTTTCCACTTTCCATCCTGACATATCTCCCACAGCACCACTGCCAAAAGGGGATGTGACACAAAGCCAGGCGCCCAGCTGGTATCTATTCCTTATCTGCAAATTACCAGCACAGATAAAACCAACCTCCTGATCGTCCATACACAAAGCCTGCAACTATCATGTCCCAAAACTCTACCAAAACCAGCCAATCTTACCTTCACCAAGCAGGATGCCTACCTTGGCACCCTATTTGCCCGTCCCTTTCTTCTGCAGACTGGCACACTCGTGTCTCATGTTTTCTTTCAACGCTATACTGCACGTTTTGGGAAAACCATCTGTGTGTTTCCATGTGATCTGCTCAGAGTGCTAGTCCTGACAGAGCCTCAGACAACACAAAATGCATTAGAAACCAAATTCATTCCTCCTGCCAGAATACCTAACTCTCCATCAACAGCCACTGCCCTGAAGTTCCCAAGACACCACTCAGTTCTGCCCAAGAAACACTGAAATAAATAATTAGCAATTCCCCCCAGACAGGCACTGAAAACCTCACAGCCTGCAGGAGTCAGGAATTGAGAGGGAATGGCAATGAGCAGTTATACATCAAACCATTTCTTCACAAAATGTAGGCAGGGGGGGAAAGATTTCTTTATGATTCCAAGGTTTTTAGTAAAATTTGGAAGCAATCACAGACATTCCTCACCCCAACCACTGCTCACCTCAGGGCACGTCTGCACTGCAGAGGCTGCAGCCCTTCCAGACACATCAGCTCCCATTCCAGCAGCTCGCTGGATGCTGCAGGAGCATCTGGGAGCAGGCTGAGCCCACACCTGAGCTCCTGGCAAGGCTCAGTCCCTGGGGACAGCAATGCCCAGGGCCAGCTCATGGAACAACCCGAGCGTTGTGTCCCAGCTCTGCTCAGTGCTCTGTGCACGTGCACGAGGAAAACGACACAGCCTGGGCTTGGGGACACTTCTGTCTGACTGCCACAGTGAAAAGCAACTTTAACTTAGGAAACACAAACAAGCAGCTGTTGTATCTCACTGATAATGTTGGTCAAATCATGTTCTCTCTGCCTGGATGTTTGTTTACTTCGAAGGGCACTAAGGACAAATGAATTACTGACTTCTTGTACAAATTACAGCATGGCTGACAAAATCACCTGCAAATGTAACTATGTCTAGCAACTACCTCCTATTGGAGGTACATAGTTACAATTCTCCAAGAAACTGGTTTTCCAACTAAAATACATATTTTTAGAGCTAACTTGCAAAAATATTGTTACCTCTAAGGATTAGGCAAGAGGGAAATCACTAAGCAAATAATAAAAAGACACAAACGCCAGTGAGCCTGTGTATGAACACACCCACACCCCAGTGCACGAGCAGTCAGGGCCAGCAGTTGCTCCTACAGGCACAGGGAGCCTGGTCCCACATCGACCTGGATTGATCCTTCCCTCTGCATCCCATTAAATCCAGCTCTCCCCAGCACAGGGCAAGCTGCCACTGCCCTGGGGCTCCACACGTTCTGAGGGGCTGGCCAGATGCTTCCTTCTGTCTGTCCTTCCCTTTAACAGATGCACTAAACACATTATTTCAACTTCTTTTGAATTTTGTGAAAACTACTCACTAGATAATCTTCAGGACCTTTGCCCCTACAAAAACAACAGTTACGTTACACAAGGGATTGAAAAGCTGCTTGAAGAAGAAAAAAAGAGGAAGCCTGATCGTGCAATTGCATTCCTAAAAAAGGGAAAGGAGCAGGCAGGGGATAAATAAGAAAACAAGATAAACCCACGCACACGTTCCCCAGCTGCACGCTGCTGTGGCCAGTGGAAGTGGCACAGAGCAGGCACTCAGTTACACAAGAACTGTTATACAAGTTACACAAATTTTATTACTGCAAACTGAAAGTTTATGCTCTCACATGAATGCATCGTTCCTTCCTCAGCACATCAGAGGATGAGAAGACAAGAGCTCAGATTTAAGGGGAGCTGCCACCTCTGCGTTACCTGTGAAATCTCGTCAGGAACAGGGTCATGACTTCCTGTAGGGAAATAGGCAGCACCACACATTCAACTCCATTCTGAGTCAAATGAGTTGGAAAATACAATACGCAGTGTCAATCCCATTACTTTAATTTCAAGGCCTGTAGAATCAGGCCTTTCGTATGTTTCAGACGTATTTAAAAATCCTTTTACTGCTAGGAAGCACACCTGTGTGTATGCAGAACTGCAGTTTTGGCATCCTTCCCCTCAGAAACACGCGGAGGTGCTCATTAACATCGTGCCATGGAAACCGTGCAGTCCCTTCCTGCCTCCCACACTGAGATCATGGGAGCCACACCTCACCAGCAGCCTCCTCTGGATCCTCTCTGGGCGGATCACTCTGAACACAGGAGACATGATCTCACCGTGGCATGCACGTGGCCTTCAGAGCACAAAACTTTCGCTTCTCTTCTTTATGTTTCTGCCACTGACAATTTGTTCCAGCTTTGTCTGTTCTGCGCCCTCTGTGATCCCTCTTTCACTGCAGTTCACGACCTTTTGTGTATAGGATGAACAAAGGGCACAGGCTAAAAATGTCATCACAGTTGGGCCTCTGCTCTTCTACTGACTTCACTGGTTTGCTATTAAAAACAGGCTCAAGCTCAAAGTCAGACCAAAGAAGAATTTCTGGGTCATCAGAATCTAGGAATCTCCAGAAGATGGTGCAGAAGCAATGTGGAAGAGGACATAAGCGTTTCTTTTCATCCAAATTCAAATCATGAATCTGTGGTGGTGCCTGCATACCACCTACATGGTACTTAGCAGTCCTTTGCTTTGTATGAAAGAGCAAGAGGAAAAAAACCATCAGGCTGGCCCACTCTTGGCAGGGGTGGGAGGGTAGAAGGGAGACAGAAAAACAGGATCAGCTGTGGCAGTGAGCTGTGTGTATTTACATTTCACAGGCTGAACTATTTAGTGGTTTATTTACACACAATGTTCTTGGAGCAGCTAAAATGCCAGTTGTGTTTTATCTCGATTTTGTGGCAATGCGCATAAGCCACAGAACCATAGCAAGAGTCTGCAAGTGAGAGACCAAGCTCCTACCTCTGGAAAAGCACATGAGCCACTGTGAGAGAGGAGAGAGATTTTGGGAGCACAGGCACAACGAGGGCTGAAACGCATTAGTTATGACAAGCCACCAAAATACGACCCAGGGACGGGAAAGCAAGGAGCCAGTGACAAAGCAAGAGCTCGTGCTGCAGGGATGGCACACCCCAGGGTAACCCTCACAGCCAAGGCAAGCCACGGCACAGCACAGCAGCCTCGGGTCCCTCCGCTGCCCCTCCATGTTAGAGTGAGCAGGGAATTGCAGTCAGCTCCATTTTATGCACATTTGATGGCAAGACGCCAACACAACTGTTGACTGAGCCAAATCTGGGCCCCCTTGAACTAAGCCATCACCTAAAGCAGGGTGGAAAAGCACATGCCTCTCGCCTTCCCAGCAGCCAAGTTCCTGAAAAGCATCCCAGTCACAAGAAAGATTTTTCTTTCTTCGTCTGACAACAACTGATGCTTTAACTCTTTTATGTACACTCATTAATTCGAAATGAAACAGCTAGCACGGAGCTGCATTGTACAGCAGTGGGATGGAGCGATGGAGAGGCTCCCTTCCAGCCAGCCAAATGATTTACTGGCTGGCCCAAATGGCAGCTGAGGCCAGTGCCCGATCTGGAGGGCAGCTATCGTCACACTCTGCAGCCTGTTCCCATCCTCAGCCAAGGTGCCAGTGGCTGCCTTCCAACTGGAACTGTATTCTGACAAAAGGGAGTGCAGGACAAGCTTGGGAAAGCTTTCTGATGCCTTCGGTTCAGCTCTTCCCTCCAATCCAGCGTTTGGTGGGAGCTGCCAGCACGTTTGGGAATTGCATGGAGAGCATCGCCACTGTGGGAATCCACCTTCCTCAGCAGGTACTGCTCCTGAGCCGCGCCTCTGCCTCACAGCACAGAAATCCCTCTGCTGACTCCTGCTTTAATTATACTTCAAAAACTCAGCTTCTAGTCTGTGTTCCATTATATTAATAGCAATAATTAACAATACTTCAAACAACAAGTCCTCTAAACCTGCAGCTCCATGCAGGCTGTCTGGCAGCGCACACTTCCTTTCCTGACTGACATCCTCAGGGAACCAGATTGATGGTTACTGTGCTCCATCCCTGCTGCAGGGCTGTGCTGCGCTCTCTCAGCTCATGTAAGCTGCAAGGTAATATTTGTGTTGGCAACTTCCTTACATACTTTACAGAACCAGACCTAGATTTGACCCTCAGTGCAGCTCCCACACACAACTTGGTCCACTCCTTTGAACTGTCTCCTCTTGCTGCAGCACATGCTCCATACCATACCTCTGCTTCCAGCCTGTTTAAAAATTACACAGCTTGAACAGAGCTTTTGTGCTTCAACAGTGCACCTTAGCTATAAAAGCCAAGCCTGCAGAACATTCTTATGCAAGAACACCAAACAAAATTATTATAAAATCTGCATGTACAGGTCTTGGTTGTCCTTCTCCCAGGATTGCTCCAAAATGGAAGCAATCATTTTTATGAAAAAAATGAGAACCGTGTAAAGTTCTGTATAAAAAGACATCAACATCCAGGTTTTTGTGGTCAGAATCCAATAGCTGTACTGTGCTTTAGGGGACTAGCGGGGCTGTTGGTGTTTTTGTTTAATATCAGCTCCACTGCAGCTCTTTAGGCAGTAACACCACCTCAGAACAGACTTCCACACCAGACATCTTCCCTCCTTACCCAAAGCACACCAAGCACAATAAAAGATAAGCCAACAAAGTAACGTGTCCAGATAACCCAATGAATTCCCATTATCCATCTGTGCCGCAGCAGATCACCAGCAGCTCCATTTAACGCCGACAGAGCCAAAGCAGAATGAAAGTGATGCAAGAAGAGGGGAGATGTGAGATGCGAGTGCACGGCAGCGAGGCAGCTGCAGCGCGAGCAGGGCACCGTGCAGAGCATCATGTGACGGGAGCAGCACGGCGGGAGAGCTGCAGCCCCCGGCTCCCACTCCCCAGCCCGTGCCCTCCCTGCAGGCCACGGACAGCCCCACCTGATCCCAGGGCACAGCCGGCTCAGGGCAGAACCTTCTCGACGCTTGGAATCGTTACGCTCCATTTTTATCACTCCCCTCCACAAAATAAAACAGGGACACGGGAATGATTAACAATGAGCTTCATGTTGCTCCCGCTGGAATGCACTTTCAGCGTCTTTATCACTTGTAGATCGACTTTCTCAAAAGAGCACAGAACACGGCATCGTTCTTACACGTAGAGCAAAGCCCAACTAGACATGGTTGTGATAAAATATTCCCTTGTTTGTAAGGGACTTGCCTTGTAATGGATTGCCAGCTGAATTCTGATAGTTTATTGCAGCTACATTGCAAGACAGAACAATGATTACATTCTCCTCTGTAGAACAACAAAATATTCCCTCTCTCCATATAGTTTCTGTGAATGGTTTTTCTATTTCCTGCAGTAAAGGACCTGGCCATCACATTCATGACTGTCTGGATTGCTCTGGCAGCCTAGGATGACTGGAGAATAAAGCTCTCTGCTCATGGTTAAGTGACTCACTCTTTCATTTAACATAATCGTGGTCCAATTTATTCAAACATCTTGAATGAGACTGTATTAATCTGATTTGAAAATGAAGCCTCTTTTCTACACACATGGTCCCCAGCAGGGCACCAGGCTCCCAGAGTGCTTCCTCCACCCTGCAGGGACAGCACAGCCACCACACCACGGGGTCAGGCAGGGTGAGAGACCCCAGGCAGGAGCTGCACCTGCAGATCCCACAGCAAGACCCACACAGGATGAATTTCTACAATTTGCAAAGACTGCTACCACCACAGCAGTCCTGCTGCCCGCAGGAGCAGAGGGAAGCACACACATTCTGGGAGACTCACTCACATTTCAGTCTTCATATGGGCCCACAGCGCTGCTCTGCATCAGCTGGACAAGATGCCATGAATTACAGGTTGCATTTGGATAGACTGTGCAAAATCCAGATTTTTTTGTTTATATTAAAGGGTCCATTTTACAGGTTGGAGGACCAGAAATGCTTGGCCCAGATAAAGCGTAGAAGCTTGGAGTCTGGTTATTAAATGAGAGACGTGCAACTCAGACATTGATGAAAACAGGTCCTGTTCTGTGGTGGGAGATTAGATCTAGAGCTGAAAACCTGCAGTCTTGATCTTGAATGTTTTAACAGGTTATGCACATTTTTATAAGACAAGAAATTTGAGGGGATGACACAACATAACAACCATCCAGCTTCTGTCCCCAAGGGCATTTCATGTCACCTATTGTCCAAGACACCTCTCTGTACAAAAACAAATAAAAATTGGTGCCAAGGGAACTTGGTGCTGCGATGGAAGTTTAAAATCAGAACGAACCCACGACGATTCCATCAAACCTTGGATAGTCTGGCAGCTTGGATACCCAGCCCCGCACAGACTGCTCCCGTAAAATCCTGCAACGTTCCATCCCAACGGGCTCGCCCGGCGACGCCGATGGCCGCTACCTGTCAGCGGCCGCTCCGCACCGGCGGCCCCGCGGCTGCGGGCGGGAAGGGAGCGCGGCCAGCGGCCAAGTTAATAACGGGGGTCGGGAGGGTGATTATCCCGGCTGCGCTGCCAGCCCAGGCCTAAGCGTTAGACGTGTCACATCGCGTTCCTCCTCTCCGTCAGCAGCAACGACAGCGGCCAGCACGGCCCGGTGCCTCGGCAGCTCCCGCCCCCGCCGCCCCTCACCGCGGCACCGGGCACGGCCCCGCCGCGCCGCCGGGGGATGCTCCGGGGGCCCCCGTCCGCACCTGCCGCCTTACCTGGGCTCCCACGCGCGGCGGGGCTCTTCCGCCGGGCCCGGAGCTCTGCGGAGGCGAGACCGCGGTGAGGGGCGCGCCGCCACCGGGCCTGCCCCGAGGCGCCCGCAGCCGCCGCCGCCGCTCCCGCCCGCCCCCGCCGCCGCCCCGCCCGCGTCCGCCCGCGCCGCCGCTCCGCCCCCCGCACCTGGAGGCCGGGCCGGAGCGGGGCAGGCGCTGCCGTGCGGTCCCGCTCACCGTCCGCACCCGCCGGTCCCGATCACGGTCCCGGTCCGGGCGCGGCCGCAGCGCCGCCGAGGTTCGCGGAGCGCGGCTGCCGCCTCGCGCCGGTCCGCGCCGGCCAGCCCCGCCCCCGTGCTCTCCTATTGGCCGCGCGCCCAGGCTAACGGCGAGATCGCGTTCTCATTGGCTGCGCCGGCCGTCAATCGAGAAGCTCCGCCCCCCCGCGCGCTGCCGGTGAGGCGCGGCGGCTGCTTGGATACGGCGGCGGCGGCGCCGCGGGGAGCGAGACCAGCCCGTCTGTCTGTCCGTCTGTCTGTCCCGCGCGGCCGCCTGCGCGCACGGCCCTGCCCCTGCCCCTGCCCCGCGGTGCCGCGGCGTCCGCTCTCGCCCCGCCCGCCATCACGTCCCCATCACTGCCGGTGTAAGAGTGCCGCACCTCGGCCAGCATGAGAACACCGGCTGCGCGCTGACCGGGCTCCGGCGGCTCCCAGAGAGCGGGGGCGGCAGCCGCAGCACCGAGCGGCTCCCGCGGGGCTGCAGCCCCAGAGCCCGGGGCCGGCCGTGCCTCCCGCCCTGCCTGTCAGCGCCCCGGCCGGGACCACCGTGCCTCCCGCGGGGGGCGCGCGGCGCAGGCTCCTCCCCCCGCCCTGCGCGCGTTGGTACGGTCCGGCCGCGGCACCGCCCCTCTGCCTGCGCCGCTTCCGCCTTTCCGCCCCGCGCCGCCCGCCATGGTGAGAGAACCGGGCCGCCCGTCGGGAATCCGCTGGCATCCTGCGGGAAAGGCTCCGGGATCTACCGGGATCCCGCGGGAACGGCACCGGGATGCACCGGCATCCCGCGGGAACGGCCGCCGGGCATCCACGGGCATCCCGCGGGAACGGCACCCGGGCATCCATGGGCATCCCGCGGGAACGGCACCCGGCCATCCCCCCCGTCCCACCGGGCCCGGGAATCCCGGCCGTCCGCCCACATCCCACCGGGCCCTGGGCCCGCACATTCGCGCCGCGGGGACTGAGGGCGGGCGGGACGCGGGCCCGGGGGTCGGGCGGGGGCACTGACGGCCTGTCCGCCGCCCGCAGGCCAAGATCAAGGCCCGAGACCTGCGCGGGAAGAAGAAGGAGGAGCTGCTGAAGCAGCTGGAGGATCTCAAGGTGGAGCTGTCGCAGCTGCGCGTGGCCAAAGTGACCGGCGGGGCCGCCTCCAAGCTGTCCAAGATGTGAGTGGGGCCGGGGCCGAGGGCAGCTGGGCAGTGCCCCGGGTCCCGGGCACCGTGCCTGAGAGCCGCTCCCGCAGGCTGTGCTGGCTGCTGCTCTGGAAAAGAAAAACCTGAAATCGCGCGTGGGAGAGGAGCGCATCTCCCTAGGCCTGAGGGCCGGTGCGCGTCTGTGCTCGGAGGGGCTGGGCCGGGCGCTGCCGGTGTTGGCTGTAGCGGGGCTCAGTGTGGGGGCTCCGGAGCACACGCGGGTTCTGCACCTGGGGTTCGGCCCTGGAGCTGCTCCTGCACGGTGTGCTCACATCCCTCTCTTTCCCACCTGTAGCCGAGTGGTGCGCAAATCCATCGCCAGGGTGTTGACCGTCATCAACCAGACCCAGAAGGAGAACTTGAGGAAGTTCTACAAGGTAAGGACAGGCGTTTTCCATAAGTGGCCTTTGCATTCTTGCCGTTCACAATTACAAAGTTTCTGGGAAGGATTGCTACTGAAAAGCTTGAAACTCAATGAAAAACTATAATTTATGTTCAGTTTAAAGTTCTGTGGTCATGGTTGCTTTTTAAATATTAGTGCAAGAGTTCTGCAAGCTTGGTGTGTCTCCTATTGCAGGAGAGTCCTCTGGCAGTATCGCTTCTGTGGGGGTGGACTTGCTGGGACATGTGGTTTGCAGAAATTCAGATACTCTTATTTTCAATTTAATCATCTCACAGGTGACCAAGAAATTCTATATGGTTCTGTAATTTTTAGACTATCACTTCCTGCAGTTTGAGTTAGATCGTATTGGTTGGGGAAAAAAGATCTTTTCAAGGGGTGCTGGATAAGTGGGGCTTGTAAGATTAGGCCATACTTAAACCTGAGTCAGAGCTGCTGCAAAAGTCAATGCACTTGTAATTCCCAGTGGAGGGGAGTCTCCTGAGCTCAGCTGCTGTGTGTCTTTGCAAACAGGGCAAGAAGTACAAGCCCCTGGATCTGCGGCCCAAGAAGACGAGGGCCATGCGGCGCAGGCTCAACAAGCACGAGGAGAACCTGAAGACCAAGAAGCAGCAGCGAAAGGAACGATTATACCCAGCCCGGAAATTCGCCATCAAGGCATAGCCCCGGGCCAGCTGCACTCGGGGCAGGATGGCTCATTAAATGCAGTTTGCTTTGGAAGTGTCACTGGTGGTTTATTTGGGGGTGGTGGGTAAGGAGCCCATAAAGGAATCATCAGCCTAATGGAGGGAAATGGGAGGGTTCACAGAAAGTGTGCGACTGCTAATGGAAATACAGACCTGGCAGTTTATTTGCCTCTGAGGAACAGGCAGTGAATGGGTACAGATCTGTGAGGCTGCTTCATCCAAACAGGTATTGATCTAGAATGGAAGCTTTTCACAAATGTTGGTAGTCAGTCGATATTTATCACTATTGATCATGGTTTAAATTTTTATCTTGTGCCACTATTGAAGGTTTAATAGAAAAAGATTAAATTAGCTGAGGGATTTCACGGGACATCGTGGAAACTTGTCAGCACTTGGTTCAGATCCCTGGGCAGCTCGGGGTGGGAGGGATAGTGCCACACCAGGTGTTCTCTGTGTGGGTCTGGGTGCTGCTGAGGGCACGTGAGCTTGGGGTATGAAAGAGAACTGAACTCCCAGGGCATCCGTGGCCTCACAATTCCACACTTCTTTATACCTGCAAAGCACAGCACGGGTTAAATGGTTTGTCCCCCATGGAGTTCATTGGGACTCAGAGATGGAGCTGCAATTCCAAAAGCCTTTTTTGGTTCTGATTGTGAGCAAGAGTTCCACAGTGCTGCTGGAGCGTGAGGGCTGCAGCACTCATGGTTTGAATTAGTGCAGCCAATGCATTCGAACATAAAAAATTGCCTATCCATTAGGGAGTTCCTAGATTGGATCCAGATTCTGTTTAGGAAAAATGTCTTAATTCTGCTCCCTCAATTAAGGATTTTTAAGCCTCAAGCTGGTTTTATCCAGAGAGGCCCGATCACGTGCGGTGCAGGGAGTTTTCCCTACATGGCGGCCTTGCGAGGGTGGCTGCGCTGTGATGTCACCTGGGCTGTGCTGGCTCTGTCCCTGTTTGGATGGGGTGCGTGGGACGTGTCTGGCAGGAGAGGAGCGGGGCTGGCACGGCGCTGGGCCGGGCAGGCTGCGTGTGGGAACGGCTCCTTGGCTGGGCTCTGCTCCCAGGCAGGGTCACAGGGCCGTGTCTGCGTCCGTGTGTCCTGCCGGGCCTCAGAGCTGCTCCAGGGAGCGTCAGCTGCTTGTCCCCCAGGAGCAGGAGCACCCTGTGAGGATCCCAGATCTGCTCACTGCCATCCCAGGAGCTGATGCTGGAGACAGAGAGGGGCTGGTCCCTGTGCTGGGAGCGAGGCAGGCTGGGGCAGGTGGTGCTGCCAGATCGTGCCTGGCTGCATTTGGGCTTCTCTTGGGAGAGCTGTGTGCCCTGTGCTGCTCCAGCAGCACGGCTCAGGGAGCCTGGCAGCTCTGCCAGTGCTCCCGACAGCATGGCAAAGCAAGCACGGCCCAAACTCTGCCTGCAGAGACCGGTGAGTGTCAGGGTGTGCTCCAGGTGTCACCTTCCGCCCCAGCCACAGGAGCACTGCTGAGAGAGGATCTGCTGTCTCAAGGACCCAGTCAGTACAGATCACTGGCATGCCAATCAAGAGGGTGGGAAACAGAAAAATGGGGAAAAACCCCAACTGAGCAGGCTCTGAACGTCCAGGAGCCATCCCCATGCTGAGCGGGAGGCAGTACTGGAGAACAGCTCAGCTTCAGTTTGGGCACAGCCCTCAACGGCCATTTGAGGAGGTGAACGTGTTTCTGGCACTGCACTAAATCCTGGGGCTGAATTACTCCATCCACCCATAGCTGTGTGACAAAACCAACCAGTCTGGCCCTTCCATCAGAGCTGCCCTGTCCTGTCACAGGAGACGTCCTGCAGACAAGCAGCCCTTTAAGTGACCAGGAACAACAGAGTGATTGAGAGGACACAGAGGTGAAGTGATGAGCTTCCTTCAGGGCACAGGTGGAGAACACTCTTGTTCCTGCTGTGAGAGCAAGGCCTGTCCTGCCTGGGGTCTCGGTGGTCTGTGCTGGTTCCCTCTTTGCCAGCCAGCCCCAGAGGGTGCCCATGGTGCCCCAGCTCCCTGGCAGAAGCCACTGCTGTCAGCACTGAGTGAACTCTCTGGCCTTGCTGGTCCCCAGAGGAGGGAGGCCAGGGACAGGAACCCCCAGGGAAGGGCCACCCACTCCCCAGAGCACCCCAGTGTGCACTGCCTCTGTGGGGACCACAGCATGTCCCCTGTGTCCCTGCAGGCTCTGGGGTCGGTGTGGGACCCCGCCATGCTGCAGCGCTGACCCCCCAGCTGCCCACGCCAGCCCTGGGTTAACACTGGTGTTTGCCGAGCCTCAGAAACTCAAACTGTTTATTTGCTCCTTGTAACTGAAGATGTCCCTCAGCACTGCAGAGGTTTCCTGGGAAAAGACGTTCTTCAACAAATAAATAATTTCCCGGGTGGGGATGAGGACAGAGGAGCAGCTGCTGGCTGGCTGCAGGGCACGGCCCAGGGCTGCTGCTGCTGCAGAGGGAGCCCTGGCCCTGTGCCCTGGAACACATCCAGCAGGACCAGATGTTTCTGCCCAGCACAGCAGGACCGGCCCGGAGGGGATGGTGTCAGTGGGAGCTGGCAGCACCCACTCCTGGACCCCATTCTGCATCTGGGGGCTGGGGAGGAGGGGCTGCACAGGGGCAGAGGCAGATGTGAGCTGTATAATCACTGTCCTTTAGGATGGAAAACACCCTCAAGACTGAGTCCAACTGTAAACCAAATATTGCTGAGGAAAGCCCACCTCCCTTGGCTTGCTGCAATGGACAATCCGCAGGTCTCCTAACGCTCCTGGCATTGCTCCTGTCACGGCTCCTGTCACCTTCCTCCTCCAGCACAGTCCTTGGCTGCTGCCACTGGGCTGGCCCTGGTTTCTGCACACAGTGGGACACGGAGGGACATGACAAGGGCTTTGTGGGCAGGGAGCTTGGGAGCGACCAGCTGTGCCCACCCCAGTGCTCTCGGTGTGCCGTGCCTGCCCCAGTGCCCTCGGTGTGCCACACCTGCCCCAGTGCCCTCGGTGTGCCATGCCTGCCCCGGTGCCCTCGGTGTGCCACACCTGCCCCAGTGCCCTCGGTGTGCCATGCCTGCCCCAGTGCCCTCGGTGTGCCACACCTGCCCCAGTGCCCTCGGTGTGCCATGCCTGCCCCAGTGCCCTCGGTGTGCCACACCTGCCCCAGTGCCCTCGGTGTGCCATGCCTGCCCCAGTGCCCTCGGTGTGCCACACCTGCCCCAGTGCCCTTGGTGTGCCATGCCCGCCCCAGTGCCCTCAGTGTGCCGTGCCCGCCCCAGTGCCCTCGGTGTGCCACACCTGCCCCAGTGCCCTCGGTGTGCCGTGCCTGCCCCGGTGCCCTCGGTGTGCTGTGCCCACCCCAGTGCCCTCGGTGTGCCATACGTGCCCCGGTGCCCTCAGTGTGCCGTGCCTGCCCCAGTGCCCTCGGTGTGCCATGCCCACCCCGGTGCCCTCGGTGTGCCATACCTGCCCCGGTGCCCTCGGTGTGCCATGCCCACCCCGGTGCCCTCGGTGTGCCATGCCTGCCCCAGTGCCCTCGGTGTGCCGTGCCCACCCCGGTGCCCTCGGTGTGCCATACCTGCCCCGGTGCCCTCGGTGTGCCATGCCCGCCCCGGTGCCCTCGGTGTGCCGTGCCTGGCACAGCGTGCTGGGGGAGCTGGCCCTGCGTGGCTGCGTGCGAGCAGCGTGTCTGGGGCAGCTGGGATCACAAGCCCCGGGCTGTGAGGCCTGGCAGGAAAATGCCTCATCCCGCTGGCCTCACAGATGGCCTGGGTCTGCCCGGGGCAGCCGCCCGCGCTGGCCCTGAATGCCTGAATGCCCGTTTTGTTGGCCACTCTGGGGGAGGACTTGCCCCACGCTGCCCTGGTCCTGCTGCTCCATGAATGCGGGCAGTGTGTGCGCACAGACACAGCTCCCGCCCGCCTGGGGGCACCCAGGGCTGGGGGCGGCTGCCTGCTGGCTCCTGGCTCCCAGCCAGCCCGGCTGAGCATCCCTAGGGAGATGGAGACAGCCCCTGCAGCAGGCTGAGCAGAGCCCGGCCATGAGAGCCCCTGCTCTGTGCCGTGCCGTGCCGTGCCGTGCCAGGGAAGGGGTGTGTGCAGGTGCACCCTGCCTGCCCCAGGGGCTGCCATGGCGAGGTGGCTGCTGTGGAGCTGGTGCTGCGAGCCTGGGAAAGGTTTCTGTTTCCACTGGTGAGTGAGTCAGCGGCGGCACCGCCAAGGCCGTGGCTCCCCTCCCTTCCCTCCGGCCACCACCCGCTGCCCAGCCCTTCCCACAGCTGCTCGGGGTCGTCAGCCTTGGCACCTGTGTCCCCATGTCACACCACGTCCCTGCACCTCCCCGCAGCTCCTGGAGACTAACCAGAGGCCCTGGTGGCACCGACGTTCTCCCACCAAACACGTCCCAGCATGGGCAATAAATGGGTGGGGGCACAGCAAGAGGGCTGTGGTGCTGGCACTGAGCATTCTGCTCCCCGGGGATGACCTGGGGGCTACTGGCATGGCTGGGCACCATGTCCCAGGCAGAGCCGTCTGCCAAGCCCCCGGTCCTGGAGCCTGGCAGTGCCCAGACAGCTGAGCTGTGGGGGATCCAGGCAGAGGCAGCTCCTGAGGTGGAACAAGAACTGAAGTTTTGGTGCACCCTCAATGGTGCCAACAGACTGCAACCATGGCCAGGATGCCACCTGCCCACTGCACATCCTGCCCACCCAAAGACTGGCCAGCCCCGGCTCAGCTCAGCACTGGGCTGGCACCGTGGGGAGAGCAGGACGCCAGCAAGGAGGCAAAACCACCACAAACAAACCAGCCCGGCCAGTAACTGAGAAGGGGGCGGGGGGATCAGGGCTTGCTGCCCGGCTGCACCGAGCACAGGAGGAGATTTTGGGCACCAGAGCCACCTGCCCAGATGGCCTCAGCTGCCCTTCCCCAGGCGCCACATCGCTGTCACGGGGGCTTCGAGCACCACAGCCCCCCAGCATCCCTGCCTCAAGCTTCATTTGATGCTTGCTGCTGAACTGAGAGATTTTAATCTTTTAATCACGTTATGAGCCGAGGTGGTGCCGGCCACGCACAGGAGGAATGTCTGGAAGTCAGCAGCTCCTGTCGCAGCGGGAGCCCATCCTGCCCCCACCCACACGTCCCCACTTGGGGACCCCTGCTCTCCCCAGCCTGGCTTGTCCTGCGGCTGAGCTGGGACCAGAGACCAGGACCAGCCTGGGGCCCGTGCCAGAGCAAGGATCGGCTCACAAAGAGCTGCTGGGACTGGAGCTCCCCACCGCAGCCCGAACACAACGAGTGCTCTGACCGTGCGGGTTTCACTCCTCCCTTGCCGTGTTTTCTGAGCGAGGGGAGCGGAGGGGTGTCCGCAGCCCAGCCCGGCACAGCGCGGAGCCGCGGCAGCCCCTGCGGAAGAACAACAAAGCCCTGGAATTAGAGATGTGCTGGGAGTTTACTTTACCACAAAAAAATGTCAGAAATCCGTTGTGTTTGTACAGGGATTTGCTGGGGATCGCTAGATAAAAGCCTGGCAGGGACCAGCCGAGGGGAAAAGTCGGCCGGCTCCTTTTTGGTGGCGAGAACCCACGGCCGAGAGAGGGGACAGCGCCTGGCCAGCGTGGGGGCTCGGGGCAGGGCAGGGGCAGGGCAGGGGCAGGGGCAGGGGCAGGAGAAGGGGCAGGGACAGAGGCAGGGACAGGGACAGGGACAGGGAGGGATGGGGACGGGGAGCACCCACCCTGCCCAGCTCCAGGACAAACGACAACACACGCAGCCCGCTCTCACATCTGTTATGTTTTAGTACTGCTCATGTCTAAAATGACCAAAACCAAGCCAAGCGCTCACAGCCCCTCTCACACGGAGTGAGAGCCCCGAGGGTGCCCTGGCCAGTGCTGGGTGCGGGCAGGGGTGTGGGCAGGTGAGAGGGCAGGTGAGAGGGCAGGGGTGAGGGCAGGTGTAATGGCAGGTGAGAGGGCAGGGGTGAGGGCAGGTGAGAGGGCAGGTGTGCGGGTTTCTGTGCAGGCAGGACACCCCAGGCAGGCTCCTCCATGCCTGCTGCCGAAGGGGACTTGCACAGCTCCAGTGAATGCATTTAAATAACAAACTCATGATCAGCAAAAGCAAAGGCATCTTAACCACACTTCCTAAAATAGCGACTGGCACCTGTTCCGGGCGCCGGGCAGTGGGGGGCCCGCGGGGCTGGGCGCGCGCGGGGCACGGGGCTGGCACTGGCCCTGGCACGGCTGGCAGCGCTGGATGGCACACGCGGTGCCCGGGCTGGGGGCAGCGCAGGAGGCGCTCGGGGCGCTGCCGCAGGGCGGGCGGGCGGTGCCAGCAGCGGCAGAGCCACGCGGGGCTGGGCTCCTCTGTGGCCCCGGGAAGGCGATGCTGGCCGAGCTGCCACGGCCCCGGGGCCACGTCGTCACAGGGGTGGCTGTCTGCTGGGGGCTGCTCTGACGGGCTCCCCATGCCCTGCAGCACGGTGGGCATGGGGCAGGTGGTGGCCAGAGCAGATGGGGAAGGTTTTGAGGGGGAAGCTGAGCTCTTGCCACAGCCCTGGCTGGAGTGGGGGTGCCAGGGCCGGGCTGCGTCAGGGTGCCCCAGCCAGGGTGGGTGCAGGAGTGCAGAGGGACCCGCCCGGGCACTCAGACCACGAAGCTGAGCCCGTAGGTCATCTGATGGCCGTTGTCCCAGGCATAGAGCACCTTCTCCTTGGGGTTGTAGTCGACCTGCGTGGTGAAGGAGTAGTGGTTGAGGAAGGGCAGCCGGAGCTCTGCCTCCGTGTCTGTGTGCGTGTCGAAGGCATAGGAGATCTGCCCTTCCTTCTGGCTGTAGGTGTCCACAGCATAGAGGATGCCACAGATGATGAAGCAGTTCCCGTAGGCGTTGCGCTTCAGCCCCGTCTTCCAGGTGGTTTCCTTGCGCACCGAGAGGTCCACGGGGTCCAGCCGGCTGAGGACGATCACCTCGTGCTGGGAGTAGTCATAGTCCACCGAGGGGTAGATGACCCAGAGTCCGCTCTCATCCACGGCGAAGTCGATGTCCGAGTGGCCCCTCCACTTCCAGGGCGTGGTGTCCTCGTACACCACGTCGTGGAGCTGCGCCCAGCCCGCCACGTAGCGCTCCTTCAGGTCGTACTTGATGATGTTCTTGGTGAAGGCACGGTTGTAGTAGAAGGCCCCCCTGTACACCACGTGCCCCGTGCCAATCCAGTTGTAGGGCAGCTTGTAGAGGTTGCTCCAGCGGCCTGTGGGTGGGTGGGAGAGGTGTTGGGACCCTCCACAGCCCAGGGGTCCCATGCACGACGGCCAGAGCATGCTGGCAGCAGAAGGGGCCTTGTGTCACCCTTGCTGCCCTCTGGATGCTCCCCTCAGCTGCCCACCGCCCCAGGGCCCAGCACAGCTGGTGTCACCCACCTAGGGGCAGCCAGGGCCCCTGTGCCCGCTCGGCCGCTCGCCCCTCACCCTGCTTGAAGCTGTCGAGGCTCCTGAACTCCACCAGGCTGTTGCCATAGTAGTAGTTGGTGACGTAGATGCGGTCATCCTTGGCTGCCGGGTCCTTCATCCAGGCCCCCTCGTTGCGCCCGTAGCTGTGGTGCTCCCTGGGGGGCTGCACGGCCTCGATGGTGCCTTCGCACTCCGCCTCCTTCACTGGGTGCGAGGGGGAGGAAGAGGAAGGCTTATCCCTGCCCTGGCACCCGACCCCTGCTCCTTGCCGCGGCAGGTTCCTGCTGGCTCAGCTTGGCAGGGCACCGGGAGCGCGGGGCTGGGTGCCCTCCAGGCTGGGTGCCCCCTGCCAGCCGCCCCTCTCACCCACCTCTGTTGGGTGTCTCGGGGTCCCCGGTGCTGTCGGTGCCCTGCCCGGGGGCGCTGCGGGCGGTGCTGCGGGGCACCGGGGCGGTGCTGGGCACGGCCGTGCTGCCGGGCACGGTGCTCTCCACCTGTGCAACAGCCTGGGCCGGGGTGCCCTCGGCTGGGGCGGGCGGGGGGCCCCTGTCCTCCTGCTGCTCTGGCACGGCCGCCCCTCTCACAGAGCCCTCTGTGGGGGGACGAGCCAGGGGTCAGTGTGTGTGCAGGGCCGGGGGTCAGTGCATTTGTGGGGCCGGGGGTCAGTGTGTTTGTGGGGCTGGGGGTCAGTGCATTTGTGGGGCCGGGGGTCAGTGTGTGTGCAGGGCCGGGGCCGGGGGTCAGTGTGTGTGCAGGGCCGGGGGTCAGTGCATTTGTGGGGCTGGGGGTCAGTGTGTTTGTGGGGCTGGGGGTCAGTGCATTTGTGGGGCCGGGGGTCAGTGTGTGTGCAGGGCCGGGGCCGGGGGTCAGTGTGTGTGCAGGGCCGGGGGTCAGTGTTTTTGCAGGGCCGGGGGTCAGTGCATTTGTGGGGCTGGGGGTCAGTGTGTTTGTGGGGCCGGGGGTCAGTGCATTTGTGGGGCTGGGGGTCAGTGTGTGTGCAGGGCCGGGGGTCAGTGCATTTGTGGGGCTGGGGGTCAGTGCGTTTGTGGGGCCGGGGGTCAGTGTGTTTGTGGGGCTGGGGGTCAGTGCATTTGTGGGGCTGGGGGTCAGTGTGTTTGTGGGGCCGGGGGTCAGTGCGTTTACAGGGGCACACCCTGGCCCCCCCTCGGTGAGGGGTGCCCTCCCAGCCCCCATCCCTGCCCTGTCCAGACTCACCGCGGCTCCCGGCTGGACCCTCCGCCGCTCCCTGCCCGACCTTGTAGTAGGTGATGCCCCGGACCACAGTCTGCTGCTGTGCCACGGGCTTGGGCTTGGCCGTGGGCTGTGACCCCGCCTTGGCCTTGGTGTTCTCCTTTTTGGGCTTTTCAGGCTTCAGCGGCTTCTCCTTGGGCGCTCGGGGGGCTGCCCTGTCCCCCAGGGCCTTGCGGGGGCTGGGGTACCGTCCTGCCTCCTTCTCCCGGCCCCCTGTCGTGTCCTGGGGGGCACAGCCCGGTCACACCCACTGCCCTCCCGTGCCCTCGTCTTCCCTGCCACCTCTGTGCCAGGCAGGGGGCACAGGCACCAGCCCAGGGTTACCCCAAGGATCTTCCACCAGCCTGGGGGAGCCTGGCCCTGCCTGGCAGCACCCGCTGTGCCTGCATGGGGCTGGGCCCCGGGGTTCCTGTGCCTTGGGGTGCCTGTGCCTTGGGGCACCTCTGCCTTGGGGTACCTGTGCCTTGCTCTCGGGGATGGCAGCCGCGTCCTTCTGCAGCAGCTGGTAGCCCAGGTTGGAGATCTCCTTCTTGATGCTGATCATGATGTCAGAGTAGTTCTCGTAGCGTTTCATCTGGTCAGTGAGGTGCTGGACACTCTCCTTCATGAAGTCATTCTCCCTGCTCAGGTTGGTCTTGATGGTCTGCAGGAGAGGAGAGGAGAGGCTGGAGCCCCACTCAGGGGCTCACAGAGCTCCTGAGCTGTGCAGGGGGGAGCACTGTGGGGATGGGGCTGCCGGAGCTCGCTCACCTCCTCCAGCGTGTTCATCTGCGCCACCACCTTGCTGATGTAGGAGTGCACCTTCATCAGGTCCATGCTGTACAGCATTCCCTCCAGCAGGTCCACCATGGCCTGCAGCTGCAGGGGGACACAGGGATGGGGCCTGGGGTAAGGGCTGGGGCACGTCACAGGGCACAGGGCAGGGGCACGGGGCAGGGGGCATGGGGTAGGGGCACGGGGCACAGGGCAGGGGCACGGGACAGGGGGCACGGGGCATGGGCAGGGGCACGGGGCAGGGGCACGGGGCACAGGGCACAGGGCACGGGCAGGGGCACGGGGCAGGGGAACGGCAGCACAGCGTGGAGAGGGGCCCTGGCCCCAGTCCCACCACGGCACAGATACCTTGAAGAGCTCGGGGGCCTGCTTCTTCAGCTTCTCCATCTTCCACTCGTTCTCGCAGGGGTTGAGCGAGGAGGGCGGCGCGGTGCAGGAGCACCGGCAGTCAGCCCCCGAGCTCACCGTCTCCACGGTGTAGAAATCCTCCACGCGCGCGCTGCCGCTCCGGACGCGGCTGCAGGCGTCCCTGCTCAGCGGCCGCAGGATGCACTTGCAGCGGCAGTCGGAGCCCTCGGACGTCATCCGGACCTGGTCCGTGTCCCCCAGAGCCTGCGGGACACGCCATGAGCCCGGTGCCCACCTGGGTGTCCTGCAGGGCCAACCCCAGTGGAGCAACACAGCCAACCCCTCACGGTGCTTGCCCACAGATCTCCCAGTGCCCCTGGCTGTGCCCAAAGGAGAGAGGCGCTGCCTAGGCCAGAGCACCCTGTCCCACCGCTCTGCAGCCGGGCTGGCAGTGACAAAGCCCAGGGCCCTGCTCATCCCTGCAATGCTTCGTGGCCCAGGTACTTCAGTCTCATTTCCATGGCTGCTTCCCAGCCTCCAGCAAGACCTGAGAGAGCAGGGATGGTGGCAAGAACACCCAGCAGTGCCTCTGTGAGCAGGGATGGTGGCAAGAACACCCAGCAGTGCCTCTGTGAGCAGGGATGGTGGCAAGAACACCCAGCAGTGCCTCTGTGAGCAGGGATGGTGGCAAGAACACCCAGCAGTGCCTGACTGAGCAGGGATGGTGGCAAGAACACCCAGCAGTGCCTGACTGAGCAGGGATGGTGGCAAGAACACCCAGCAGTGCCTCTGTGAGCAGCGATGGTGGCAAGAACACCCAGCAGTGCCTGACTGAGCAGGGATGGTGGCAAGAACACCCAGCAGTGTCTGACTGAGCAGGGATGGTGACAAGAACACCCAGCAGTGTCTCTGTGCCCCCACGGCGGCTCGGAGCCCACACAGGGTCCCTTGTTTGTGGTGACATGCAGCCACGTCGGGGTGAGCTCGGCCCCTCAGTCTGCCGCGATGGCCCGAGGCATGGGCTCAAGGACTCCCTTGTTTCCACACATGGCCCCGATTCACGCTGCAGAGCCCAGGGTGCTTTTCGGCCGGTTTAGCTCATTTCTCCCGCTGTGCTCAGGAACAGGGGAGCTGAGTCCCTCCCAGCCCCTGCCACCGGCCGCGCACCTGCGGGGACCCCAGGGCTGGCAGGAGCGTGGCCAGGCCGCTCTGGGTGTCCCACGGGCGGGGATGTGCCTGCTCCGAGCACCCCGGAGGGTGGGAGAGCAGGGAGAGGCAGAGCGGTGACCCCGCAGGGAGAGGGCTCTGCCCACAGGGACTCTGACTCATCCTGGGAAACAGAACGGTGGCAGAGCTGGGAAACGAGCGGAGCTCTGGCTCCCGGTGCTCCCCGGACCGCAGCGGAGCACAGAGCGGCGTGGGAAAGGGCAGAGGCCCGTGGGCTCCATGTCCTGCCCCCAGGCAGCGCCCAGGGCCGCACAGGGATGGATCCTCCTGCTGTGCTGTGGCACCGGGGCTCCCTGAGCTGGGCACGGACCCCGGCTCCTCACAGCCCACAGGGGCCAGGGGCTTCCCCCCCTTTCTGAAGGGCTGCAAACCCTCACACATTTTGCATTTCAAAAAACCCTCTTTCGTTCAAAGGGAAACCGGGTCCTGCGGGCTGAAGGGAACACCAGGACGCCAAAGGGCTGTAAATTGAGCAGGATCTAATCAAGCTCTCAGCAGGGAGCGGGGCAGGGACCCCTCCCCAAACACCTCGCCAGGCTCGCACGTCGCCGGGGCCCCTGACCTCCCCCACGGCCACTGGCGCTTGTGCAAACAGGCAGGACGGCTCCCAGCCCGGCCCCACACCCCGCAGCGCCCGGGCTGTCCTGGGGGGCAGTGTCCATCCGTGTGCTGCCCGCCGAGCACACATCCCTGCGGGCATCCCTGGGAGATGCTCCCCACTGCAGGCCCGACTCAGGTCCGCGCTGGGCTCCCCCGTTCCAGAGCAGCAGCCCCCGGTGAAGGCGCCGCTGCTGGAGCCCAGCCCGACCCCGGCACAGCTGTGACCCCACCGGCTGTGAACCCCCTGCTCCCAGCGCCTTCTGCAGGGCAGCGCTGCAGGAAGCTCGTTCTGCGGGAGCAGGGGACCCTGGCTGTGCATCCCCTCCTGTGACACCGACAGCGGGGAGGTGTCCGAAGCACAGAACCTCTCCAGGGCACGAAGGGCCAGCCCCTTCCCCGAGACCCGCCCGGCTCCGGCCGCGTCCGTGCCGCGGGGCCAAAGGCGCTGCGGGTGTCCGCACCGAGCCCGGGCCGCCGCCCACCTTCAGCGGGGCCGTAACGCTAAACCTCGCTGCGCCGTCTGCCAGCTTCCCTAAACAGGAACTGCATGCTCTATTTATACAGAAGAGCCCGTAAGCGAAGAAGTATTAAAACCAGGCTCCCACGCGGGGAGCCTCTGTGAGGGTCCGCGGCACCTCGGCCGGTGCCCCCTGTGAGCCCCTGCCCGGCTGTGCCCGGCTCCGCAGGGACAGCCCGCGCCAGGGCACCACAGACCCTCTCCCAGCAGCGCACAGGTGGCTGGGGATGTGGGTGCAGAGGGCAGCCCGTGCTTTCTCCAGGTGGGAATCTGTGAGCTCCCCACGATGGGGGCTGATGCAGCCCTGCAGGGCTCTGCTGATTCCTTCCCTGGGTCCCCCACTCGCTGCAGACCCCAGCCCAGGGTGCTGCTGCCTCTCCTCCCAGCGGGTCCCTGTCCCCGGGGCTGCACACCCATGGCTGCTGTGGGAGAGTTGTCCCTGCACTTTGCTGAGGGTTTCCTCACTGCGAGTTTTATGAGCTGGGTAATTTTCCCGGTTTCTGGGACCTCTTGCAAGAGCATCCATGTGAACACTGAGTTTATGACATTATTTGGAGAAAGCGGGACCTTTGACAATGACCCTTGGCCAGCTTTAAAGCTGTCCCTTGGCTGCTGCCAGAGGACTCGTCTTGGAGGAAAACAAGCTGTGTTGATAAGCTGCGGCACCGCACGCCTCTGGCACAGCTGCCGGGAGGCATGTCCCCGTCACGGGAGGGAAACCATGTCACCCTCCTCTTCCTCCTCCTCCTCCCAGGCTTGGCACAAGGTGTCAAACACGTCCTGCAGCTGAAGCAGAACGGGGCTGGCAGGGCTGGGCCGTGGCTGACGGGGGCCAGGCCCCGGCGCTGGCGCTGCTTGGGCGTCCCGTGTCAGTCATGGGGACACAGCCGTGCCAAGCGTTTGTGTGGCACACGCATGCCCGCCCATGGGATCTCATGGGGAAAACACCTCTGAGCACAGCAGGCAGCACCTGCGGGCAGGGAGACGGCACCGCGTGGATCGCCGAGTCCTGCCAGCATCACCCCTGGCACCCCGCCGGGAACCCCAGCAACAGGGCATTCCAGGCTTTGGATATCTGTTCCAAGCTAAGTGCTGCCCGACAACAGCTGCGCTAGCGCCGTTTCCCACCAAATGTCTTGGAAAATCCTGTCTTTTTAACATTGGGTGATCCTAGCAGTAGTTGCTCCCACCACCATTGCTCTGGGCTGGGTCCCGGGGTCCCGGCCCCGCTACGGCCACTGACCCCGTGGGAGACGTCTTCCAGCTGGAACCGAGGGCTCCTGAGCACGGGGGAGGCGGGTTCCCCCCGCTGCCGGTCCCGCTCCCGCTCCCCATCCCCGCGGGGAAGGCTTGTCTGGGCTGCTCTCTCTGGCACGGAGTCGCTCATTGCAGCGCCCATCACCGCAGCGCCGGCGCTTGGGCACCTTCCAGCCGCTGAACGCGCTGCCAGCCCGGGTCACTGCCGGCGCCGAACCCCCGCCCGCTGGGAGCACCGGCACCCGAACCGGGACCCCTCCCGGGACCCCCGCCCGCCGTCCGTGTCGGGCCGCGCCCCCGCCGCTCCTCCCGGGCACAGAGAGCAGCGACCGCCGGGGACACCGGGCCGGTCCCGCAGCGACGGGGCTGCCCCTGCCCGCTCCGACCCCCGCCGTGACGGCTCCCGGCCGCGATCGCGATCCCGGTCCCGACCCCAGTCGGTGCCGGTGCCGGTGCCGGTCCGGCCCGTCCTTACCGTGGCGGCGCCGCGCACCGCGGCCAGCGCCGGGAGCAGGAGCGCGGGGAGCAGCAGCGCCCGCATGGCGAGAGCGGCGGTGACCGCCCGCACCGAGCGCCGCTCCGCCCGGCCCGGCCCGTCCCGTCCCGGCGGCGGGGAGGAGCCGCCCGTCCCGTCCGCCCGTCCGTCCCGTCCCGCCCCGCCCCGTCCCGCCGGCGGCACCGGCCTCAGCAGCGGCGCGGGGGCGGCGCGTTCCCCCGGGTGGAGCCGGCCGTGCCCGCCCCGGGGCTGCCGCCGCACCGGGGCTGCCGGTGCCCCGTGCGGGGCTGCCCGTCCCTCCCCGGGCTGGCCGGTCCCCCCCCCCCCCGAGCGGGAGGCGGTGTCCCCGGGCAGGCGGCCCGGACCCCCGCCGGGGCTGTGCGCTTTCCCCAGGCTATGCCCCCTGCCCGGTTTCGCCCCTCTCGCGGTGCCCCGTGCCCGGTGCCCGGTTCCCCTCTCCCGGTGCCGCGGGCAGCGCTCGGGGCTCGGCCGCCGGGTGCCCCCTGGCGCCCCGCCGCTCCCGGTGCACCGGCCCGGGGCAGCCCGCGGGGCGGGGCGGGGGCGCGGCCGTCGGGGCCGGGCCCGGCTCCCCGCGGGCGGCGCTCGGACTACGGCTCCCGTGGTGCCCCGGGGGGGCGGGGCGCGGCCGGCCCGGCCGAGCGCGGCGCGGCCCTGGCTGTCAGCAGCGCCCGAGCGGCCATGGGGCAGCGCGGCCGCCGGGGCCGCTGAGACCGCCGAGCCCCGGCCCGGCCCGGCGCGGCCCCGGCGCCGCCATGGAGCTGGAGCCGCCCGCGGAGCTGCCGGAGCCCCGCGCCGCCAGCAAGGGGCCGCCCCGCAGCGGTGAGTGCAGAGCGAGGGGTCCGGGCGGGCCGGGGTTCGGGGCCGGCGGTACCGGGGGCTCCGCCTGCCCGATGCGGGCCCGCAACTTTCCGCGGCCGCGGGGCGCAACAAAGGGCCGTGCCCGCCCTGCCCGGTGCCCGGTGCCCGGGCTGGGGCCGGGACCCGCTCGGGGACACGCGGGGGTCGCCGCCCGCAGCGGTGCCCGGGGCCGGGGCGGCGTGCCCCGCGGATCTCACCCGCCCCGCAGCAATCGCCTTCGCCCCGGTGCTCCGGGGCCCGCGGGGAGCGTGCGGCGGAGCGGGGCCGCTGCCGGCTCGGGCCGGGCGCGCCGGGGCTGCCCCGGTCCCGGTACCGGCGCCGTGTCCCGGCCGTGCCCCGCGGCTGCTCCCGGTGCCCCGCGGGTGTCTCGGCTCAGCCCCGGAGCCGGTCCCTGCCCGGGTTTATGGGCACCATTTGGGACCCTTTTACACTTCCCGTATGCAGATGCCGCATCTGCACTTGAATGTCCCTGCCAATTTTTATGGTTTACAATTGCATTTTACCATCTTAAGGTACTCGGGTTCTCTACAAAGGGTTTGCTCGGACAAAAGAGGCTTTTTATCAGCAGCATCCTCGGTTTTCGAGATACGGGCGGTACCGAAGGATAGGCGGTGTGGGAACGGCAGAAATGGGCGCTGCTGTAAGCGCCCCGATGTGTAACGTTGAGTTGTCCCTGGAAGCGCTTTATTCCTCCTCGCTTAATTAGATGTCCAATTGGATGAAAGACACTTAATACCCTTAGATACTTTAATAACGCTCTAATAACACTCTTAATGCTTTAATATAGCCTTAATACTTTTTGAACTTTCTGATTTAATTTGTGAAGTGTCTGTTGCTTTGGAGTCCCTAAGAGCACAACAATATTAATGCCTTGTCCGCATTTGCTATTTTTCCCAGAGATGTGGGATTTTGAGAGAAATCTCTTTTGATTAATCAGATTAGGTGTGAGAGTTTTTTGCGTAGCTGTTTCTTGTGACAGATGTACCTGTGGCTGTGGTAGTCTTTTGAATGGGTGATGTAACAACCTTTTACTACTTTGCCTTCAAAAATGTGAAATACTGCTGCGGTGTTGAGACACTGCTTGACCTTCAGTCTTTCTAAAGCCTCTGGGGGAGGAGCAGGAAAGATTGGGTTGTTAATTCATGGTTTTATAAAATACCTGCAAATGATAATGGCAAACGAAGGCTCTGAATATTTCGTTTTCTTAAGAAAGATTCATAGTGCTTCTGATACCTTGAGGAACAGCATCTTAACAAAACCAGTGGAAATTGTAGGAGGACAGAGGTATAAAAGTCAGATTGTATTCTTGGTGTCAAAATGTTAATGTTAAAATCATTAATGAACTTAAGCTGTGCACGTGGCTTCTGTGTTAACCCAGAGTAAACTGCTGCAAGTTTATTGGCGCCTTCAGTGAGAGAAGCCTCAGGATAACTTTGAAATGCAGGGTGTAGTTTTATTTCAGCAGTTACAGGCAATTGCAGCCTCATTATTGGAGGGGACACTTGACGTTCTTAGAATATAAGATGATGGTTTTCCCTTGCCAATTTGAGTACTTCCTCTTCCATGTAAGAAACGTATTTTGTCATTGAGCAAATCAATAGCAACGCATAAAACGAGGTTTTTTTAAAAGCAATTTCATTAAGGCATTCATTTTTCCTGCAGTAGTAGCAATTATTTCTCAACAGGGTCCCATTTAAGATCAGTCTTGCTATAGCTTCAGTTGGCATCTTTTTCCTCTGTGAGTGAGACACGATGGCTTTTACACAGTTTTAATTATTTAATGTCTTAGTTAAAATAGGGACACAACAGATTAGCTGGAATTAAGGTAGCTTTGGACACTTTGTTGTGTGCTGTGGTCTTGGAAGACAGATTTATCAGGAAACTAAACAGAAAACTTGAATTTTGTGTTCCCGTAAAACTATTAGAGTTTCAGATGGGCAGATTACTGATCTGGATAAACTTCATACCAGAGAGGAGAGGAAAGTTGTCAGAACACAAAGAATGTAAGGTTTTCAAAGAAAAGTCCCTTTGCCTGCATCCCTTCCCTTTTCCGCAGCATTCCCAAACTTTACTGGCACACACTGACATTTTTAGTGGTTCTTTATGCTTGGTTGCTTTGCATCTGATGAGATAAGCCTTTGCTTAACAAAGACTATTTCATTGATATAGTTGGGTCTTAGTTTACTTGCTATAAACATTTCTTTGAAGATTTAGGAAGAAAAACAAATGGAGTTGTCGAATGGCAATGCTGCTGAAGTCAAATGTCTCTGAATAAACAAGAAGCTACAGTGTTATTTCAGCTCAGTGTTGGCTTGTTGAATGTGGATGTCTCTTGCTTTTGTAAATAATAATAGTTCAGAACCCTATGCATTATTTTCTCAGTTCTGTGGTGGGAAGTGAAAGACATGTAATTTAGGAAAAGCTTAACTCCTTTGTGGGATTTGATGGTAAAGATGGAAAAATACCTCTTGGTATAAAGTTGGAATTTGGTATTGATGGCTTCTGTAGATCATTAATCAGGAAAATGGGTTTATGCATGCCTTTTTGTGCTGAGCAGGACTAGTGCTGTATGTTGAGCAGATGCAGTGTTTGATGCGACACTGCAGCAACAAGATTTTTTCCCTGCTTTGCTATAAAACAATTTAAAGATATTGAATTATAGAAAATGAGGGAACTTTCCCATCTGGGAGACTAATTCTTGGTTGTTGGGAAGCAATAGCTGTCTTTCTGTCCTGCCTCTGGCAAATCCTTTGTGGGATTTCTTTTTTTGGTGGGGAAAATGTGTGTGTGTGTGCCAGTGGTTTATTGAATTACTGTTCAACTTCTACGTGGTAGAGCTTTGAACAGATGCATTTACACCAGGATTCTGTGAGAATGGGAGCACAGTTTATCCTGTTGATAAACTGCCTATTTAAATAAAGCCTTCAGCAGTGTAATCTGGTAATTCTAATTAAGTCATTTACATAGGGAATTGGCCCAGGGTTTCATCAGATGGCTGCTGGGGAGCTGAAATGCATTCTTTCCCTCCAGCTGTATTAAACCAACCTTTTGATCCTGTCCTTTTTTAGCCTTTAAGCCAAAGTGGTTATCACTGTGCAGAGTTAATTGAGAAAGGGAAGTTGGGGGACAAGGGGACCCTTCGAGCTTTAGCTTTGGTCTTAATTATTACACTTCTAATTACATAATTAGAAGACTTTCAGATTTTATGTGTTGATAAAAATGGTTCTGTACAGGTTTTGTTAGAAAGAGGAAATACTCCACGGAGAGGCTGCCTTCAGTGAAGTTCTTTATTGGTAAATGATTGCCCATAACTTATCTTGGGAGCAGTATAAGCCTGGGGTATCTGAGTTCTCCCTCACTTTGATAAGGAGGTTTCATTTACCCAGGGTGGACCTGCGTCCTTCAGAGAGCACGAGTTACATGGCCACCTTCCATTGCCCAATCATCCCAGCTGTGGGCTTGTGGAGGTGGGGAAATTTAAACTTAGGGAAATGTCTGCTCAGTGTGAAAGATTCATTTTTTAAGCTTTTTTTTTCCTTTTTTTTAAACAAATGCCAGACTGACTGCAAATTGCTGTGATGTCCTTGTCTGGAAATACCTCCCAGCTGAAACTTGAGGGGGAGCCTTCAGTAGATTTTGTGGGAACCTAATCTGGACTGTGATGTCCCTCAGACAAATTCTGCTGTTGGACAGAGGCTCTGCAGCTGTTCCTGCAGGAAATGTGGGTGCAGTGTCTGCGGGGCTCCCTGCCCTGTCCCCAGCCCGCAGGTGCTGTGCCCCTGGGCTGTGCATGAGCGCAGGGCTCCTGGCAATGCTGGGTTTATTCCGAGTAGCTGCTGCCCAGCAGCCCAGGGTTTTACCCGTGGGAATTGCTGCAGAGCCCTCAGGTCCTCAATCCAGGGGATTGAATGATGGCTGTCGTGGTTGTGGTAAAAATTTGTAAAAGAACTCCGAGTCTCTGAAAGTTCTGCCAAACACCAGCTTGTCCTCCAAAAATCTCTTCATTCAGTCTCACAGCTGTAGCTTTATGTTGTTTGGCAGTACTTACAAGGAATTATTCCTAAGTATGTTGTTTCAGATGTCTTGTGAGTGCTTTTGCCAGGAGGCTCTCCATCCCCTGCCTGTTTTATCAGCAGTGCTGAGGAAATGCCCTTTCTGTGGGTCACAAGCAGGGCTGTTCTTACCTGCACATTTACTGTGCCCTGGTGGTACAGAACTGAAGGGAGCTGAGGAGAGGCGCCAGTGCTGGGTACCAGTTTGCTGCTGTGCCAGGCTCAGGGAGTGCCTGCTCAGTCCCTCCTGTTTGCTGCTGCTTTGTGAAGTTTTCTTTGCCCACTTCTGTTTTCCTGCTTACCTGGCACTGCCAGCTGGGTCCCTCACCTTAACACTTGAGCTGACCTTTAGTATTTCACTTGGATTTACATAAGGGCTCTGCTCAGTGAACTGTCCCTATCACAGGATGATATCCATAAAAATGACACTTCCTAATCTTGAAAAAAATCCCCAGGCCCATTGGAGACATGTGAAAAGGACACCCAGCAGGAAGAGAGGCCCATGGCCTGAAATATTCATCAATCATTTTCCTGGCACCAGGAAACCAATCAACTCTTCTAAGGGGAGAGAGCAATCAATCACACGATGTGGGAAACAGGGATTGCTGGCCCTGCCAGAAATGTCCCTTCATGGGGACAGAGGGAAGGGGCTGTGTTGCTCCTTACTCACAAGTGGTAACTTACACCCAGCTTTTGTAAGAGGCAATCTGTGCATACCGTGGGCTGTCCTGCATCACTGCTCCAGGTTTTGTTTTCAATAACGCTGAGTTGTTTTCTCCTTAGATTTTTTAAATTTACCTTTTTTCTGTAGCTGGTAGGCGAAGGGTTTGTTTCCTGTTCCCAGACCTCTGTGTTCTGAGGTGGCAGGTCCAGCAGAAGCATGTTTTTATCTAGAAGATCAGAATTTTAAAATTTTGCTCTTTTTTTCATGAAACAGCATAAGTTTGAAACAGCTTCTATTGGAAACTGGTACTGGGGAAGAAGTGCATCTCTGGGTGTTTGACCTCTTCCTCTATCTTTGGGTTACGCTTAAAGAAGTATCTGTACATTGCCCAATAATAAATGAACTCAAGTTGTCAACATCTGTAGGATAGTTTATTGTAGGATAGGGATTGTTTGAATTCCAGTAAGAGTTCAAATAATAATATGAAATTCAAATAAGAAATACTACAAAATATTCTAGTAAGCTGCTATAAATTGGACCAAGAGACCTGTTTGTAGCTTTCTTTTTCCTGTGAAAACCTCTGCAATAGTTGCTACATAAGAAATGCCGCAATCATGGCAAAGCAATTGGCAGTGCCACAGCCTTTCTCATCTCCTTCAGCCCAGCAGACAGCAGACCGTGCTGGGATGATTTTTCCTGGGGAGAGTGAGATGTTTCAGGCGTGCCCACGGTTCCTGGCTGGGTGGGGTGCAGGGGGAGCAGCCCTAGCCACCACTGCCCAAGCAGAACACCACCATCTGTGCAGCACCAAAAGGAAGAACGCAAACAGATTCCCTGTAGCAATGTATGTAACAATTATTTTAAAATTGTAAAACTTGTAATCATGTCTTCCAACATGGATTTTAACAAAGACAAAACCGTGCACAGTCTTTTCATGGAAATCAGCAAAACATGAACTGCTGTATTATTTAAGTTAGGTTAAAAGTCAATTACGATTCAGATTGTTCTTCAGAGCAGCAGTGTATACTAAATTCAATCAAAATTAATTTCTCATTGAAAAGATTAGGAGCCTTCTCTTTGAAAATATTGATATTTTTCTGCATTGAAGGTAATTTTCTAGTACAAGTGGAGACAAATATCCAAATGTCAGGAAGGATGTTTCTATTCTGAACAGCGTTTTTCTGTCTGTCAGACAGTTTCTATGCGTTTTCTAAGATGCTTAGATGTGTTACCACAATGAAAAGCTGCTAAGAGATGTGGCATCCTGCAAAATGAGATTACAGCAACAGGCAGATGTGGCTGGCATGAGCCCCAAGGAGAAAGGGAAGTGTTTCTGGAATGGCAAGCAGCAGGAGCTAATGCGGTTTGCAAACATGGGAGACAGTGGCACAGAGGTAGGTGGGGAGAAAGAATCCCATTTCCCTTGATTCCTGCCAGTGGTAATCCCTGTCCCTGGGAGGCCAAATGCTCCGTGTGAGCCTTTCAGTGCAGCCAAAGCCGGGATGCTGCTGCTGCTGGGGGCTCTGATCTCTGCACTGCACGGGCAGGATGGGTGAGAGGGGAGTGCTCAGGGCTCTGATCTCTGCACTGCACGGGCAGGATGGGTGAGAGGGGAGTGCTCAGGGCTCTGATCTGCACTGCATGGGCAGGATGGGTGAGAGGGGAGTGCTGGGGGCTCTGATCTGCACTGCACGGGCAGGATGGGTGAGAGGAGAGTGCTCAGGGCTCTGATCTCTGCACTGCACGGGCAGGATGGGTGAGAAGGGAATGCTCAGGGCTCTGATCTCTGCACTGCACGGGCAGGATGGGTGAGAGGGGAGTGCTGGGGGCTCTGAGTGCTGCACTGCACGGGCAGGATGCTGCAGTCAGTGATGGGTGAGAGGGGAGTGCTCAGGGCTCTGATCTCTGCACTGCA
Source organism: Ammospiza nelsoni (assembly GCF_027579445.1). NCBI lineage: Eukaryota > Metazoa > Chordata > Aves > Passeriformes > Passerellidae > Ammospiza > Ammospiza nelsoni. The sequence continues at coordinate 11,206,508 of NC_080652.1, read as the reverse complement.
CGGGCAGGATGGGTGAGAGGGGAGTGCTGGGGGCTCTGATCTCTGCACTGCACGGGCAGGATGCTGCAGTCAGTGATGGGAGGGAACCCTGAACTCTCAAGGACTGGGCACTTACTGCAGCCACAGCCATGTCCAGGTGGCCTCACAAAGATGGGGGCCACACCCATCTCTGTTCAGGTGTCCAGGTAAAGGGATGCTTCCAACCCAGTGCACTTGCCTCTGGGAATGCTGCCCAATCTGCAACATGATTTCTGCCATGTTCTGTATATCATCGCATGCTGTTATTTATCAGGAGATCAGTATTATTCTGCGTTGATGTTAACTCCTCAAAGAATAGCATCTCTTGTATAATATCAGTCAGTTCTGGCTTTTTAATGTAGGTAATTCTGGTGAACTCTAGATGGATTTTGCTGAAGTGGTATTCCTTATGTTGGCCAACACTTTATCAGCTATCAAAAAGTCAATAAAGAATTTCCCCAGATTTACAGACTGATTATGCAATTGATCTTTCAATATTGGAGTAGGCTGGGCTGCCTGGTGGCAAAACCCTCATAAACCAAAATGTCCTCCAGGTAGAGAAGATGCAAAAATCTCCTGCCCAGGGACAAAGGCAGTGTGCTTGTGGGCTGGGGTGCTGAGAGGCACTGGGTGTGAAACAGAGACATGATCACCTTCTAGGACAGGCTTTTTTCTTCATCACTATAATTTTTCTAAAAAGTGTTGGTGCTTGACTGTGTTTTCCCTTTTGGTAGTCTAAAAGTCTGAAATAAGATGCCAGATGTATATGAGTCCCTTTAGAGGAGTGAGCTGGCTGAGAGCTGCCCTGAATTTTGCTGTTATCACTATCTAGCTGGGGGTACTCCCTCCACAGCACCCCATCTCCAGGAGCAGAGCCTGCTGAACCTCCCAGCAGCTTTCCAAAGAGCACTGTGCCCTGTCCCAGAAATCCCAGAGGCTCTGGAAACCCAGCCCATAAGGCATGTGGTAATGCTGATAGCACAGCAAGATGCATCTCCTTTCTGCTTTGGTTGTTGTGCCTCAGGAGGCACGTCAGGAATCCTGTGACTTTTGATGGCATCAATAAATCAGATAGCATGCTGACAGAATTTTACTGGAATGTAAACAGGCATTCAAAATAACAATGTTTGTAGAGACTTCATTGAGGAATACAGTGCAGGTACATGGGAGATGCATGGCTGTGTAGGTTTCCTTTCAGTTCTGTTGGTAAGCAGGAACTGGGACCGTGTTCCATGTAAATGAAAATAAGTAAAAATATTTATCAGGAGATGACCTTATTTCCCACTTCTCTCTGCAAACAGTGTGTGTTCTCAGTGCTGAGGTGAGACAAGCTCTAGCCAATGTAGGGGAAAGGGGAGGAATGTCTCTGTATAGTAAAATTGAGCTGATAAGGGATAATGAATCACCTTCAGCTCAGCTCTGCTGAGTAGTAGCTGCTCTGGGGAACTGCAGGCTGCTCAGCCTTGTCTCAGCCCTCAGTGGGAAGGGTATGGAGCAAATCCTCCCAAAAGGCACTTGAAGGACAGAAGGTAGTTGGGAACATTCACTGTGGGTTTACCAAGGGTAAAGATCATGCCTGAGCAACCTCATTGCTTCTGTGATGGGATGGCTGGATCCATGCATGAGGAGAGAGTAATTCTGTCATTAACCTTAGCTTAGGCAGGCTTCTGATGCAGTCTCCCATGTCATCCTAGCAGGCAGTTTGGGTGCAAACCTGGGCTGTTTTTTGGGTGCAAACCTGGGCTCTTTTGTTCAGTTGAGTTCAAGCACTAACTGGTGGCCATTAAGCTGTGACTGTTCTTGCGAGTCATTGTTGGGGCCAACACTACTGAGCAACTTCATCAAGCATCAGGATGGTGGGATGGACAAACTCCTCAGGCTTGCAGATGACACCAGGCTGATACTCTGGAGGGCACAGCTGCTGTTCAGAAGGACCTCAGTAACATGAAGGAAAAGATTGATTGAAACTTCAAAGTTAGACACAGCCATCAAGTCCTGCACCTGGATAAGCCATGGAATGGTGCAGGCTGGGCCTGGGGTCCTGGAGAACCCCGCAAGCAGGCTGGGCTTGTGAGAGCTCACGGCCATGAGGCTGCCTTGTGTGGGACATGGCAGAGTCACCTCCGGAGCATCCTGTCCCACACACACGTCCTGCCTGCAGCCCCACAGTCAGCACGGGGCTGGGCCACACGGATCCCATGTGTGGCTGATCCTGGGCATGGTGGCACTGCCTGAGGCAGCACCTTCTGCTCCTTCCCACCCTGGGAATTCCTGAGTGCTCAGGGTGCCCCGTGCCGCCCGCCCCGTGCCGCCCGCCCCGTGTCACCCGCCCCATGTCACCCGCCCCATGCCACCCACCCCGTGCCACCCGCCCCGTGCCACCCGCCCCGTACCACCTGCCCCGTGCCACCCGCCCCGTGTCACCCGCCCCATGCCACCTGCCCCATACCACCTGCCCCGTACCACCTGCCCCGTGCCGCCCGCCCCGTGCCGCCCGCCCCGTGTCACCCGCCCCGTGCCACCTGCCCCGTGCCGCCCGCCCCGTGTCACCCGCCCTGTGTCGCCCGCCCCGTGCCGCCCGCCCCGTGTCGCCCGCCCCGTGCTGCCCGCCCTGTGTCACCCGCCTCGTGTCACCCGCCCCATGCCACCCGTGCCACCCGCCCCGTGCCACCCGCCCTGTGTTGCCCGCCCCGTGCCGCCCGCCCCGTGCCGCCCGCCTCGTGTCACCTGCCCCATGCCACCCGTGCCACCCGCCCCGTGCCACCCGCCCTGTGTTGCCCGCCCCGTGCCGCCCGCCCCGTGCCGCCCGCCTCGTGTCACCTGCCCCATGCCACCCGTGCCACCCGCCCCGTGCCGCCCGCCCTGTGTTGCCCGCCCCGTGTCACCCGCCCCGTGCCACCTGCTGAGCTCCTCCCTGCTGGGGAGGGGGCACCACAGCTCATCCTCAGAGTCCAGTGCTGAGTCCAGGGTCAGGCTAAGTTCATTTCTAGGAGTAGCCCATATACTCCTTCAATTAGCATGGACAGGGACAGGGCAGGCAGAGGTCAAGAGAAGTTCAAAATGGCATCATCTCTTTTTGCTGGTGTTCCCAAATGTTCCTGAGCCTGCAAAGCTCTCCAGTGTGTTTACCAGACCATTGGAAAAGCCAAAGAACAAGGCCTGGCTTGATACAAGGGAAGTTAGAAATCGAGGGGTTGAGAATAGGTAGCACTGTTGCTTAAAATAGGAGAAATAATTGATTTATGTTGTGGTGGAAAATTAGGCTGTAAAGTGAAAAACACTTAAAAAGAAACCCTGTCGTTTCAAGGGAGCTTTTTGCTCTGATTCCTGCTCAGCAAAGAGGGGTACCCCAATAAAGGTCATCAGCTTCATGAGCTGAATTATTAATTCCTTTCATACCACTCAGGGCTCGTAAACAGTGTGTAATACAGGAAAACAATTGGCACTGTTCACTGAGTGGGCAGAGAGGTCAGGAGGTAAATACTTGTATTGGCGGCAGCAGCTCTTCAGAGCTGAGCAGACTTCTGTCCTTTTCTTCTTTTAGAGCAATCCACTTTCCAGACTCTTAGCCTGGTTGTTAGTCCCTATCTCCTCTCCCTTGGATGAACTGTTTTTAGGAATTTAATGGATTACATATAGTAGTGAAGATAAAAAGGGCTGGAGGGAAGGGTGGGGGATTATGGGTAAGAGAGCAAACCAGCATTGCCATGTTTCATAAACAGCTGTGTTTTTACACAGAGAGAAATTTTTAAATCCATCTATTCAAGGCCAGGTGTAGAATAAGCAGTTGTGCTTCTGCGTACTTAGAATAAAATCCAAGTGTGATTTTGAGATTAATATGTTGTAAATACCAGTAGTAGCACAAGCCCAGAAATGCTGATGTGTTGCTGCCCTTGGATGGCACAGCTGTGCCATGTTCCTGCAGGGGCTGTGGGATTGCTGGGTTCCAGCAGCACAGGGCATTGAGGGGATTGTGACCCCAAACTTGAGCAGCTGGGGGTGGTGAGCATGGTGAACATACTGCAAACAGCCAGTAAAACACAGAATTTCCAAGTATGGCTGGGAAATAGTTACATTTTGTTGTTTGCAGCCAGTAATGCGGCATTACAGTGAACAGTCTAAAATTTCACTTGGAGAATGTGTGCTGCCTCTCTCTAAACACTTCCCACTCAGAAACCTCCCTTCAGAAGGCACATGCATGATTGAGTTGCTCTCTGGGCGACACCTGATGAACCACTGCAGATGCTGGCAGGTGTAGCTTACTGCCCTGAGTGCCTCTGCCCTCGCAGCAGCTCTCGGTGCCTGCCCTGTGCCATCTGGCCAGGGCTGGGCAGTGACCCCTGTGCCAGAGCAGCAGGTAACCTCGCAGGGACCATCTGCTGGGCTGCTGCCCTCCCTCGGCCTGCTGAAACCTCTGTGCTCAGGGCTCACTCTGCGCCGCCCTCCAAAGAGGCAGAGTGACTTCAGCCTGCACTTACTGCTTGCCTTAACTCGGATGTGTGTGAGAGCATACGTAGCTTTCAACAGGCAAAGGACGAAACTCTCTCCAGGAACCTGAAATGGCTATACTACATATGAAGAATATTTTTTTTTAATTTACAAAACATGTACAGTATATGGCTAGCTAGTTCCTAAATTAGGGAGACTGTAGTATTAAGGTGGAAAATAGGAAGATGCAAAATAATTTTTCTTCTCTGAGCACATCAGAGACTGTGCAGTGTAATGCAGAGGCTGTTGGGAGGTCTGCAGCCAGCATGTCACATGCAGCTTTCTGAGCACTGCTGCAGGGGCCAGGCAAGATGATAAATTCATGTGTAGGTGTTCTAGGAGTAAATGCCTTGGTAATCCAGTGGGGAGTAGGACAGGAACAAGCCAGGGCATTGCTGAATAAATCTGTAATTGTGTTTGCTGCTTTTCTATGGCTGGTGTTGAACATGATGAACCAAAGCTGCTGCTTTGAGTAGCTACACCGAGGAGGCTCGGGGTGGTGTGGAAGGGTGGCAGCAGGATTTAGTCAGTGTGGTGCAGTGTCTGCTCTCACGTTCTGTAAAAATGGTCTGCTGAAGTGTTTACTTTTGTTTGTGGTTTGCCTAATTAGAGCAGAACTTTGCACTTCCAGTGTAAACAGTGGTCCTCAGGGAACTGCCTGCTGCCCCAGAAATGGGAATTGCAAGAATGTGAAAGGCAGGATTTGGGCTGGCAGCAAAGCCTGGCGTGGGCTGGGGTTGTGCTTCTGGGGCTGTGTTCTGTGGTTAGGAATGCAAACTTGTAGTGTGCATTTATTGGGTCTTGGAGCTAAACAAGAGTTACAGAACATATAATTATGTGAGACCTAGCAGCACCAAAATCACAGAGACGGAGACTGAGCTTGGCTTGGGTGTGGGTGGTGATGTGCTGAGAGGGGCTGTGGTCTTTTGGGAGAGATCAAGCCCAAAGAATGCATCTCGGCTTTGCCTCATCTTGGGTTAAAACCGACCCTGTTAGTGCAAGATGGTTTTCTCCTGGTTTGAGTCCTGGGGAGGTGGATCCTTTCCAAAACACAGAGGGCAGTCTGGCATTTGTTTTTGATCACGTTCTGACTTTGAGGGTTTTCACTGGCAGACACAGGCAGGAAGTTCTGTTTCTTCTTTCAGCTGCTAGAAAATAAAGCTTTGGAGTGTCTTGTGCTTAAAGACACTTGTTTCTGATGCTGCTCCAGATCAAATTCCAGCAGCTTGCCAGCCTTTGGAAGAGGATCTCTCTTCCGATCAGGAATCTTTTGAAGGTTCACTGGCCACAGATGGGAGATCATCATGTCCTTTCATTCCACAGTAATGCTCTGCATACAGTTTAAACCTGGTGTAATTTAGACTTTCTTTGTGCTGGAAGTTGCTCTGAATTGATATTCTCAAACCATCACAAGTTATAAATTACTAATATGACTGCTGAGAAAAGTAGATCTATAGATAATGTGTATGGCAGAAATACCTTGAGAGGGGGAGGCTGATGCTGTTGAAATTACCTGCTCCTCAGAGCACCTTCCTCGGGTGACTGAAGACACACGTATTCAATTTCAGAGTAAATGAAAGTTTTCAAAGTAAAACCTTCTCAGTAACATGCACATCACATCTTTCTCATTTTCACTTTCCCATTAGCTGCAGATGTGGAGCAGATGAGTTCCTCCTCTCCTGTCCTCCCTGTGAACTCCGTGGGCAGTAAGTACCCCTTTTCTTGCCATGTGGGACGGGGTAGAATTTCTCATTTTGAGGTAATCCAGAGATGTGAATTGATACTCCATGGTAGAGACTTGGAGAAGTTTTACAGCTGATGCTTGTTCATGGAAGTGGGAATTCCCATAGCTGAGAGCTGATGAGGTATTTCTCACTAAAGTAGCACAGACCAGGTCTGTACATCACTATTTACTCCAGCAGAATGCAGGCTGTGTAAGACCTGTTGCCACCAGAGATATCTCGGCGAAGGAGATGCCTGCATGAGTGATAGAAACCCCTGAGGTGATGTAAATTATGTTGACATGGGAGTCTTTTTCTGTTTCATTCTAACACTTGAAAATCTATAGCCTGACATTTCTCATAAAACTGAGAGCAGTTGGTGCAATCCTCCTCAATTTCAGGGTAATTCTGGGCCTGTAACTTTTTGAGACTTTGGAAACCTGAGGTGCTGGACACCTAAAAAAGGAGGAATTCAGAATTGCTTCTTAACACTCCATCTAGTGGCATTTGCTGTGCGCAGGGAGCAGTCGGTGGGAATCCACTAGATGGCAACAGGCCCTTGTCAGACTGGTGGGACTGGGAAACCGTGTCCTTCACAGGGCTGAGAGCCCCTCATTGAGAGCAACTTTTCATCTCATTGTTTGGGAACTCTGCGGATTTGTCAAATGTGGCAGACTTTGAACTGGCAGCTCGTTTCAAAGTAATGCTCAGATGTTCACAACTGCTAAAAGCCTCCCAGAGCCAGGACATGGTCCCTTCCACGTGCCTTTGTGCTGGTGGACTTGCACTGACTTTTATTGGAGAACTGTGGTTCCTGTGTGATGGGAGTGAGAATCTGGTTCCTTCCTTTATGGCGAGAGCAGCCCTGTGGAGTGCATGCATGGCAGGCTCTGAGCTCTGAACATGTCTGCAGTTATTTGCCTGGTGATTAATAAAACACGTCTTTGTTGGTATCTAGCTACGTTTTCCTGCAGTTTATCACTTTTATATGGAAACAGGTAATTTCACATGCCTATGTAGAATAATTTGTCATCTAGAGACATGTACAGTTCATGATGATATATTGGCTAATACTCTATTGAACCTTTGTGGCCCGATAGAGCTCAAATTTACTCTTGTGCACTGACAGGTATTAAAACATAACTAAATTTCCCATAGTATTCTCCCAGCAGAATGTATCAGCAGAAAAAGAGCAGGGCTGTCCAACATGAGCTGACCCTCCTTCCCCCCCTTAAATAACTGTGTGTTACTGCCAGTGTGCATTTGTCTAGCTGCAGCTTTCATGTCTGTTATTTTCTGCTAAAATGAAAAACGCTTGTCTATTCCCTATGAAGATATTTACATAAACTTTTGATAAACTAAATAAACCGAGCTCCTCGAGTTCTTTTGATGTCTCCCTGTCTCTCGATCACAGCTCAGCGCTGGTGGCCCCTGCTCAGTCAGGACCATGGGCCAGCCCTCGTGGCCTCTGCTGGAAATGGGGGAGCCCTGGAGCTCCTGCTGGGCAGGTCCCCAGTGTCCCCAGCCCAGCTGTCCCCTGGCTGTGGTGGCAGCGCCGAGTGCGCTGTGCTCAGTGTCACCCTGATGTGCTCTGGGCAGCAAACAGTTGCTGACACAAACATCTGAAGCTTCCCAAGCATGGATTTAAAAACATTCTGAACGTGCCTGTCTTTCCTTAGTTTTTTCCCTTGCTGTCTTCCTTACCAAAATTAAAGCAAAAAAAAAAAAAAAAAATTCTGGAGGATTTTTTACAGCTAAGTAGGAACCCAAATTTTAATCCTATTTGTACATGCAGAGCATTTGAGAAGTGTGGAATGTGTGCTCAAGCCTTTGGCTTGTTGTGCATTGGCAAACTGGGGTAATGGCCCCTTTACTGTAATTTCCCCTGTTTGTCTGAAATGTCTTATTCAGAGTAATTGCAGTGAATTATTTTCACGTGTCCTTGCAGTAAAGATGAACACCTCTGTCAGGACTCCTGCATTTTCTACTTTCATGCAGGTATACACGAGGAAAACCAGTTGGCTGAAATGTCTATTTAAAATAACACAAAAGTGCTTTCTTGTACATCATGTAAGATGTCTCTGGAAAAAATCCAAATTGTGCACTCTCACTTCCGAATGAGTCTGCCAAGCATGCTGAAAATTTTGAGATTTCAAAGGCAGAATGTCAAACTGCATCAAAAATGAGTCATTTGTCTTGTTTTCATAATGCTGAACAATCTGGCAGGCATGCTTTTGGGCTGCTCACTGTTACACTGCTGTGGTAAATTCCCTGTACTTACCCGGGCTGTGGGTGACTGAAAAGGGCTCTTGGCTATCAGACCCAGGGAGAGGGCAGATTATTCCTAAAATTCCACTTTTGCAAAGTTCAGTCTGTTTGGTGTTGAACTTGGTGGAGCTGTTCCTGTGTAAAATTGAACGAGTTTAAGTCTTTGAACAGAGCAAGCAGATATATTTTGAATATTCACCAGACTGGAGTTTAGAAGCCCTTGGTGAGTTGTTCTGACTTGAGCTGTACAGAGGGACACGGTTCCTGTGGGATAGCAGCACTGCATGTCTGAGCAGGCTCCTTCAGGATAATCCTGAGAGCAACTGGAGGAGCAAACAAGGCGTAGGAGAAGTGCTTGGAGCCTCTGCTGCCCAGGGACTGACTGACACCAGTGCTGGGCAGAGGGAGATCCACCATCCCTGCTCCGAGTGCCGTGGGGGCACCACAGGAGCCTCCTCCCTTTCCTGCCCACCCTGTCCAGAGACAGGGGCATTTCTGGACAGGGATGTCATGCCAGTCATGCAGAAATACCTGGAGGGCAGCTGGAGAGGCTGCTCCTGTGTCTCAGGGCAGTGTCAGTCTGTCTGCCATGCAGAGAGGTGTCTGCTCCTCCCTGCACAGCCCAGAGCAGGAAGGTCCCTGCCTGCTCCAGCTCCTCACCCTTCCAGCAGAACTGAAGCTGGCCCTGCCCACCACAGCCCTGAAGAATGTTCTCTGCAGCAGTACCTTAAAGCACTATTTTCTGCTTTGCTTCCTCCCATTCTCACCCCAAAGCCCCACAGTTCAGTCCTTTTTCACCTCTCACTGGGCACTTTGTAGGACCAGTGCTGTTCCATACCTTGGCTCACTCAGGAGGAAGTTTAATTTCCTATAACCTGGTAAAGCAGTAGGTTTATGCTTTACTGATAGATTTACCAATTGGGTGACACTTTTATTAAAACTGAACTAGTTCCTCAACTGTTGTGCTCCTTTAAAATCCCTGTGCATTTCTTAATTAGCACTCAGATCTGCTCATGAGGGAGCTGGATGAGGAATCCTGAACTCATGTGGTGGGACAATGGCTCGGTCTTACACAGTTTTGGGAGGCAGAACGTGGACGGGGCACTTCTTTGGCAGACGTGTCACTTTTCCAGCTGGACAGGCCACCTGGCCGTCAGAGCAGGAGGTCCTTGGGAGAGCAGGAGCTCCTTGGCTGGCTGGTCCGCAGTTTGCATTCATTGATCAGTGAGTTGATAGCAATGAAAACCCACCGACAGCAATGAATGTTGATTGCAGCCATTAGAAGCTGAAGATGCTGAAGATGCCAGGCCATGGCGATGGTGCTTCACTCCAGAGCAGCCCAAGACAAAATTCCCTGGCACGAGCTTTGGGTCTTTCCTTATTCATGGACTCTGCAGTCCCTGGATGGGCAGAACAAGTGCCTGCATCCTTGTTAGGGCTCCTGCTGCCAGAGCCTGCAGTCCTGGGCAGCCAGCTGGGCTGGGAAAGGTTCCATGTGGGTGCCTCTGAGGTGCCCATGCCCTGGTTGGTGTGCCTTGGAAATAAAGGCTGTTTGCTGCCTGCCTGGCTGCAGGGTGACAGCCTGAGCCCTGGCAGTGAGGTGCCAGCCCCTGGTTGGTGTTCCTTTGGAAATAAAGGCTCTTTCCTGGCTTGTCTGGCTGCAGGGTGACAGCCTGAGCCCTGGCAGCAGCTGGAGCTGCCCGGGAGGAGCCGCTCCTCGCCCGGTGAGCAGCTGCTGGAATCAACTGCAGGTTCCTGGGAGCAATGAACGGACATTCCAAAGCTTTCTCCAGCAAAGCTCAAGTTGCCAGCCCAAATGGAATGGTTTCCCTCCTGATCTGGCCTACATTCTGCTATTTTCAATATATACAATGCTCAGATTTGTTTCCAAGTGTCCCATATGGTGTGGATACGTTCCTGCTTTTGTGCTGCCCATACAAAACCTTCCATTGATCTCTTATACTCTGTTCTGCAGAAATTCTGTGTTAGTATAAAGCTTTAATTCTTTTTTTTTTTTTTTTAAGAGAAAACAAGCATTTCTTATACAGCAATTCACTTTTAGAGAAAGCAGAACTGGAAAAACTCAACCTCTGCAGCTCTTAATATAATCTGTAAATCATGACCTGCTAATGGCAACCACATGTGAAATCTCTGAAGGTTCAGGCTCTCCATTGAACAGAGGGTTTGTGATAAACCTCAAGGTACAGTCAACGGTCGATGGTTTTTTCTAGTTCTCAAACTCACCGACAGCGTTGAATGTTCACTGAAGCTATCCAAAGATGGCTGTGCACATGCACTGGGCAGATTTTCCATGCATATGTTTTCCATAGACTGGCAGTGGAAACACTGCTGAGGACTGCACATTCTTTATTGTAAAGCCTTAAACTGCAAAGTATTTTAATTACGGAATGGAACCTTGAGGACTAATGAATTGCAGAAGTGTAACACTCTGGTTATGGATGCTGAGTTCACTCAGTATTGCTTAAACCAGCTTTGAATATATTGGAGTTGCAGTTGTGGAAAAGCCTTTCCTCTTGTGGATATACAGGTTCTCAATAGGAGCACTAAGGATGTCTATAATGATTCAGATTTCTTTATCAAGTTCACTTGGAAAAGTTCACCCACAGTGCTAAAACAACAGAAGTGAGAGAAGGGGATTTACTTAGTGAAGTAATAATGTCTGTGTTTCCACAGCTCCTGTGCCTGCTCTTCTTTCCCCTAAAAAGAGGAAAAAGGGGTTTAGTCTCTTTAAATCTCTATATTGCATCTAATTATCTTCACCTTTTCCACTTGGCTTGCATGGTTCCAGAGGGATGACTTATCTGCAGTTTGTTTGTTAAAAAGTAAATCTGCTGCTGTATCTGAAATAACTTTGCTGTGAGTGCAGCGGAGCCTACAGAGTCAGGGGGGATAATTTACTGCTTAAATGCTGGAAGCTTGCTTTAAATTCAGAATATTTTCTCTTGTTGTAGGGATCTAACAGTTTCTCTCAGAATATCCTGAGCTGATACATGTAATTTAACAGTAAGTGTATTGTCTACTAAAGTACTCGAAGCCATCTTGCTCAGGAATACAGATTGTAGCCTGCACTTAAACTGATTGATTTTAATGGAATCATTAAACTTTAGCTGATAGTGAAAATCCAAAGAATTCTCCAAAAATTAGTCTCACCTTTTTCTTGCCATCATTTGGAGTAGGAGCTGGTGGAAAGAACAAAGACAATTTGAATTAATCACAAGCAGTGCTCAGCCTGGAGTGTTAAGCCTCAGGAGTGTCCCAGTGTGAAGGGTGACTACATGTGGTAGGTATAACATAAATCAAGGAAACTCAGTTCAAGTCAAGCATGAAATTTTGGTTTTAACAAACCAAAACAGTGTGTTTATATTTAAATGACATTGTGAGAGAGGCTTTTTTTCTCAATTTACTACTTCTTCCTCCTTTATCCCTCCAGTGACCTTTGAGGTAGGAACTTTCATCTTCTTGTTTCACAATTTCAGAGCCTGAATTTCTACTGTAAGTTAAACTGTACATGTTATTTCTATATCCTGGCTGCACACTCCTTCCCCTTTGCAAAGTTCAAAGCTCTCCATCAGATTTTTTGGACAGACTCCAAAATGATAAAACAGCTCTCTGGAAACTGTAATGGGCAATATGTGATGGTCTGCATGACCCTCCAACATACCTTCCTTTCCCTCAGGCTTCTTTCACCTAGGAAACACTGAAACTAGAGCTGACAGCTGCCACCTCTATTGCAATTCCTAATTATTATTTTTTGTTGTGAAAAAGCATGAATGGACCCTCCCCAGATGCTGACAGGGGTCCCTGAGAGCCACCTCTGCTCTCTGTATGAACACCTTGTGAGCTGGGGTCCCTGAGAGGCCACCAGGCAGGAGGCAGTGCCTGCTGAACGAGAGCTTTCCTATGAATGGAAATATTGAACATTGGGAGCACACGGGGGTTTCTTTCAAATTACAGCGGAGAATGGCTTGCTGTATGAAGAAAATGGTTTCCCCAAAATTTGCATACAAACCCTGAAACACAGTGGTTAACCTGTTTGTAAGAGGTAACTGTTCAGGACTGAGTTAATTTGGTGCAGGTTTCTTGTGCTCTTTGTATTTATGGGGCCTGAACAATTCTTACATGCTAATCCAATCATTCTACTGGCTCCTCACTATAAGGCTTTTATTTAGCAGGGCAGGAATCCCAACAGCACTGCCCTAAAGTACCACTAAATAAATTTTACAAATGCATCTGGTAGTAAACCAGCTTCCCTTTTCCTCCCAGCCCTGTGCTGTAGCTGTGGCTCTCGTGAGGGAGGTGTGTGACCCCAGTGAAGAAACTGGGGCCAGGACTGTCCTCAGCACATGACAGAGTCCTCCTGCCCGCCTCGAGCATCCCAGAAATGCCATGTGCAAGCACATTTGCTTTGTCCTGGAACAAGCTTTAATTGTATTATAAAAATGTGTTTTCTTTGTCGAGGTAAATGACTTCAGCAGGGTAAACATGCAAATACCCCTTGGGGAGACAAGAGCATGGAACTGCTGCCAATAATTCTAGTTATTGCAGTTTCACTGAAATTGGGGTGAGTGTTTAACTAGCAGTGCCATGGCCAAACACTCAGATTCAGCAGTCTTCTACAGTGGGCACTGGAGGTTATTTTTAACTGCCCAAAATTCCTTGAGACTACTGCTTGACAAGTCTGGGGGCTACATAAAACTGGGGGACAAAGTCACCAATGTGCTCCATTTGCCCTTTTAGAGCACGGTGCTGTGATGATGATCCCAGAGAAAAGAGATGCAGAGCTCTTGTGGGACCTGGGAGAAATGCTGTTAGTACCAGTTTCCAGCAGTTTAGGGAGGACTGATCAAGTTCTTTTAATCTCATTCTAAGTTGACAAGCCTGCTTGTGGATGCAGCATACTCTGGACTTTGTGAGGTGTTTGACTTAATACTGAATGACAATTTAAACTGGTATGATACAAATTTGCTGTGGCAAATGTTAAAAGGATTAACAAATGACAAATGGGGAGGTCATAAATGCAATTCCAAGTGGGAACTTGATCCAGCTGGCGCAGCCTTAGAATGACTTGGCCACATCCTAGAGCGTGGCTTTAGGCCGGGGGGAAACACAGTATATCCCATATCAGCAGGTTTGGGGTTTTAGACAGAAGAGTGACACACATTTGGATCTCTGGATAAATCAAGTGCAAGTGAATGCTTTGGTCCATGTTTGGGAACAGGGAATACAGACCATGTGTGAGGACACAGGGCTGGGCCCAGGAACAGTTCTTGCCATGGAGATAATGAACTGCACGTGTGTGCACAATCTGACTCTACTACTGTGCAAACAATGAAATGTTGAACAGCAGCACAGGCTGCTGCATCTGCATCTGGTTCTCCTGAAGCTGCTGAAAGGGTGGATGCTTCAGCCAGCTCTGGCACAGGCTGCCCTGGAGACATCACTGAGCTGAGCAGGTTTCTCTAAGTTTTCAGTGGAGAGCGATTAAAGACTGTCACCAGGAAAATCAGGTTCTCTGAGGGAAACCAGAGAAGGTTCAGGAGTTCTGTCCTGTCTCCTGACATCCTGACCTGCACAACTGAGCCAGTCAGAGCACAGCAACCCTGCCCTGGCTTTGGGAATGGGTCTGCCTTCACAGCAGGCAGCAGAACCTTGGCAGTGGGTGTTAGCAGGGAAAAATGGTCGGAGTCCTCAGAAACTCAAGGCACCAACTTGTGTTTCAAGAGCATATGAAGGAGTGGAAAGCTTTTTTGACCTATTGGGATGTGATTTTACAAGAAAATGATACATTCATGCTTGGAAAATGCTAGGCTAAGACTCAGCAAATGATTTCAACTGAAAAGTAAAGTAAAATTATTTTGGTTTTGATTTTTTCCCAAATATTTTAAAATAAGGCATTTATGAATGAGCTGCTCTGAATGTTCTTGCAATCTGACATCCCAGCTTGAGTAATGCAATGCCCTGTGGTTTTTTAGGTGCTTCACCAAACTCTTTCTGAGCTATCAAAACGGTGAAATAGATGGATTTTTTAAGTGGATTTTTTAAGTGAAACTTGTTTTATGTTTCTAGAACAAACACACAAACTCTCAGAATCACACTCTCCATCTCCTGTGACCTCCTAAAGGAAACAGTTGTCAAAATTGCTGGCTGGGGGGGGCTGGAAGACACAGCCATGGGCAGGGGCTTCCCTGCTGACCTACTTAGCCAGGAGTGACAGGATTAGGTCCAGCTCACTGTCCTGTCTCCAGAGCTGTGCTGTGCAAGGTGAGGGGATCAGCACGAGATGTCTCCAGCCCTGCCTGCCCCCACCCCATTTCCCCAAGGACTGGGCCCAGGCAGGCTGGGAGGGCATCAGGAGCTCCTCCAGCACTGCAAGAGCTCCCCAGCACCCAGGGCTGGTGGCAGGGATGGCTCTGCAGGGAGCTCCACTTACGAACTGTTTGTACCTGGCCTGGAACAAAGTGACCTCAGCCCAGGGTGTCTCAGTGATGGTGTCGTCATCTCATTTCACAGAGCTTCAGAAATTGTCTTTGTTGGGAAAAAACTGCTTTGCATGTCTGGGACCACTACTGAATTGCAGCTGTTGGCTGTAATCAATAAAGCAATTCTGACTCCTAAAATAAAATCAAACCAGTGGCTAATGGATGTTTGGAGAATGCTACAAGGAGGAGAAGCTTGCATATTTCCTGCTAATCATCTCCTGTCTTCCAGACATTTTTCAACACACAGACTCCTGGAGACAGACTTCTGTGCGTTCAGTCACCAGGAATGCATTTTTCTTTTCATGAATTTGCACAGCTTCCCTGTGAACTTTTATCCCCTGTCTTTTAAGATAACATTTGTTGCCGTGAGGATGATTGGCTGTGTTAGATCCATCACTTTTAATGGAGAGGAATCTCAGGTGTCCTCCTGATGGATTCCTGCAGCTGCACTATGGCTGGGCACATCTAATGCTGGGTAAGCAGCTTTGTGAGATATAAATAACCCTGTCTTTTCTGCTGTATTAAACATGCTCACAGGTCTTCATCACTGAGGACTGTGCTGCTCCAGACCCAGGATGTGCTGCATTTATGGTGGTGGTGAATTTAGGATAAGTGCTTCAGAAGGTCCCCCTGTGCTGACTGCTCTTCTTGGCTGGCAGCTTTGTGTCTGCCAAGATCAAAAGATTTCCCATTAGCTGTGAATTCAGGCATAGTTCCTGTGCCTGTTTTGGGAAGGAGAGAGATGATCCTAACTGCAGATGATTCTGGTACCGAGATTGTTTTCCTCCTTTTAGCTTTTTAGAAATTGCTGGCGGAGCCATCAGTCTGACAGTTTTCACAAAAACCTGTTTCTGTGTGGCAGAGCATTGCCGTGTTACGCTGAGGTTGGAAGGAGCTGGACCACTCTTTGCCAGGGCAGGGAGGGCAGGAAGCACCAGTGGTTCTGCTGCTGCTGAGGTTCCCTTGTCATTGTTTCTGCGTGGATAATGTAGCTGGGTGAGGTCAGAGAAGCCTGGCTTTGGAGTGAAGCTCTCCTTGGCTTTGGTGGGCAGTGCATGGGTGGGCTCACCCCAGCACAGTGCCTGCTCCTGGATGTGTTTCACAGCAATCACTTCAGTTTTCCCATGTGGGATACTGAATATGTGCCCAGAACCTGCACTTGTAATGGGCAAACATGGGGAAAATATGGTTCAAAGTAACGGGGAGAAAAATCTGAGGTTCTGTTTTGTTGAGATGGCTTCCTGTGACTTCAGACAGGGACGTGACCCCCATGGAACTGCTGCCATGTGTCCCTGTTCACACACTGATCATACACAACACTAGAAAAATACAGAGTTTTTAAAATATGCAAATTGGGACTTTTATATTTGACTCCCTGTCTGGAATATTAGCAATTCCATATGGATAAAGCTTAGGTTATCTGCTTGGGAAGCAGTATGGATGGAGAAGGATCAAATGGAGGATTTGCTTTTCATAATCATAATGGCTCCTCGTGATTCGTTGATAACTGTCCCTTTGAAGATAATTAGTTCCTGGTTTTCATCTTTATGATCCAGCAATTCTCATCTGATAGACTGCAAGATTTGAAGTTCTTCTCAGAAGAAACACCTGTAAAATCTCACTTTTTGGCTCAGTTTTGGCAGTGTGGCACCTCCGGGTCAGTTTTATGCTGCCACCCTGTAAGACTCCATTTCACAATACACTCACTGCAATAAAGATTTTACTTCCAGTAACTGTATAGAACTGAAGCGAAGAAAATTACATTATGATGACATTGTAATGAGCAGGGAAACGAATCCTCACGTGGCTTTCTCCCCATCCTCGTAAAGGTGATGAGATTTCTCATCCCTTGCCAACGTCTGGCTCAGCTGGAAGTGTGTTATTCTTTCCATGAGCAGTGTCCTCCAGGTGCCACACAGGACAAGTGCCCTGATCTCAGTGACCTCTGCAAGGTCCTGCTCCCATCCTGTGGCCGTGGTCACTCCAGTCAGCCCCAGCAGCACCACCAGGCCTGCATGGACGTGCTCTGGGCTCTCAGGGAGACATCACACCCTCAGCACGCTCCCATCCACACCACACATGCATTTCCACTGTGTTTCCTTGCTCTTTTTTCCCATTCTCACACCAAATTAATTCAGCCTTGTTTACTGAATGGTGGTCTGAACGTGCAGTGTTGGCTTCAGAGCTTCAGGTGTGTTTCTGTGAGACTTTCCTCCCGCTGTGTGTGCCTCAGCACATCTTGAACTGCTCCTTCAGGTGTTAACATTTAAAATAGAAGTGTCTTCAAAGACTTGTAGAACTAACTGTGATTTGGGGGTAAAAAAAGAGGCGGTCTCTTCTGTCTGGTTACCAGGCAAATATTCCTTGGAAGAAAGACTTCCTCCCCCACTTCTTATATATTTAATTTCTTTGCTTTTGCGTGCTTTTAAATATTGGATGGATGTGCATATGACCCCCAGGTGGGCAGGACTCAGCCATTCTTCTCTGAATTATACATTTAGCCTATTTAAATGCAGCCATCATGTGAAACAAAAAGGAGAAAATGTACTTATGTTCATTTAGAAGAATGATCTTTGGATAACGTCACCAAATATTGCAGGGTTTTATTCTTGCCTATAAAATAAATTGGTCCCAGTGTGCTGTGAGATGCACATAGAAGTTTGAATATGAAAGTAGTATAAAATTCAGATGAGCTGGTAGAACTGGCTTTAGAATTTTGAAAAAATGGGAACAGATTTCCTAAGATTGACATGTGAGGGAGGGAGGGACGTACCGCAGGTTTTCATTTGTGAATCTCAACCCATTGGCATATTTTCTCTTCTGGTGCCCTTTCTCCTGATGTTTGATTGTATGACTGACCTTTTGTCCTGGGGTGTGATGAGAGCACAGGTGTTCCAGATGTGCTTTGTGCCCCAGCATGATAAAGCCACAGAGACTGATGATGATGATGGTAATGCTCAAATTTGCTTGGTGGTCTTTGGATTGCAAGTTCTGCAGTTACTTCAAGATTGTTATAGTTTTTCTGTTACACTGAACTGACTGGTGTTTAGAAAACAGTTTCTAATATTTTAAGAGACACCTCCTTGTCTTCCCTCTCTCAGTGCTTACACCACCAGCACGGGCTTTGCATGGGCTCTGTTCTATAATTGCTTTCTACCGGAACAATTAAGAGCTGTGAGAGGAGAGGAAATTTGGCTAAAATGTTCCAAATGGAAATCTGCTTTTATGTGGTTTCAGAACGACGACCCAGCAAGCATAGGTGGATGTACTGAGGAGTGTCAGATTCAGACAGCACCATCCTTATCCTCAGTAAACAGGAGGGGTTGGGAGGGACATCTGGATCTGGGCAATCCACACCACCTCTCCTCCCAGGGCACCACAAAGCCTCACAGGTACAGACAAACAGCCTCACTCACATATTTCAGCACTTCCTTCTTTTCCAAAGTAGACTGCAGAAATATTGCATCTACACACTGGTTACTGAAGGCAAAAAAATGAATTAAATAGGGCAAACAAAGCTGGAGCTAAGCTATTATGTATTTCAGAGTGCTTAGTATTTGGCATGTGGACCAAATGCTTTAGATTATAAGGCATAAGCCTTTCAGAACCTTAAGTTATTTTAAAATTAAATGGATGACAGGCACAGGTCTGCTGCATGGATTTGATTTTCTTTGTGTCTTAGCAGAAGTAGTAAGCAATGTCTCTAAGTATCTAATAAAGCTATTTTCTGCTATTACAGAAAGGTTTGCTATGAGAAACAGAACTGAGAAAGGATCACATTTTCAATAAAACAAATTGAACAGATTCTCAGAAATCTAGGTCACAGTAACAGATGACCTATACATGGTCCTAGTTTTTGATGCAACTGTCTAATCTGCTCTGAGAGTACTAGCCAGACATCATTCCTAATTGACCTTGATATTCAGTGAACAGAAAGAAAGCTAGAGCCACATGATATTTAAATCTTTAGCAGAAAATAATATATGGCAAACTTGAATGTATTCTGTTTTGTAACTAGGACCTTTTTCATGTGAACCTTGTGTGCAAATGTGTTGATCATCTTAACAGTCTGAATTTGAGGCTCTACTAAAGAGATGAATCGGAGTAGGAAGAGCCAGTCCTCACAGCCAGTTGCAGGGGAGGGTTTTCTGTCTGCCACAGCAGCACCCTCTGTACCCTGGCTGCCCATGGGCTCCCCAGCCTCCTCAGAGGGTGAGGGCTCTCTCCTGGCCTGCACTGGGGGCTCAGCTCCAGCAGCAGCCCCGGGGTACCCAGCCCTGCTTATGTAAATGGAGCTGCTGCCACTCCAGGGCACTGGCGTGCGTACAGCTGGAAGTGTAAATGTGGGAGACTGGGAATTGCAGAGCCTGCTGAAACCCTGGCCACTTCTGCTCCCAGACCTGATGAATCCTTTCTGTTCATGACCCCAGACTCAAGATGTAGCACTGTTGACAGAGGCACTGTGGACTTGTACATGGGAACAGAGGGATGGATGTGTGCTCTGATGCTCAAGTAATGTGTGCTCAAAGCTTGGAAAAAGCCAAGTAGGAAAGCCTTGCATACTCATAAGACAAGGTATTTTCCAAGAGAACTATAAACTGATTTGATTACCGAAATGAGAATCAGTAAATGTATTGACGGAATTTTGGGGAATGATGCCGTGCTGGACTCAGTGTGTTCCAATGCACTGGATCAGCAGTGCCTGTGCCACGGCTGGGCTCACCCTGCCTGGGCTGGAGCCATCAGGGCACACAGCCCCTGTCCACAGGGCTGGAGCCATCAGGGCCCACAGCCCCTGTCCCCAGTAATGGAGCCACCAGGGCACACGGCCCCTGTCCCCAGTGCTGGAGCCACCAGGGCACACAGCCCCTGTCCCCAGTGCTGGAGCCACCAGGGCACACAGCCCCTGTCCCCAGTAATGGAGCCACCAGGGCACACAGCCCCTGTCCCCAGTGCTGGAGCCACCAGGGCACACAGCCCCTGTCCCCAGTAATGGAGCCACCAGGGCACACAGCCCCTGTCCCCAGTGCTGGAGCCACCAGGGCACACAGCCCCTGTCCCCAGTAATGGAGCCACCAGGGCACACAGCCCTTGTCCCCAGGGCTGGAGCCACCAGGGCCCACAGCCCCTGTCCCCAGGGCTGGAGCCACCAGGGCACACAGCCCCTGTCCCCAGTAATGGAGCCACCAGGGCCCACAGCCCCTGTCCCCAGTAATGGAGCCACCCCAGGGCACACAGCCCCTGTCCCCAGTGCTGGAGCCATCAGGGCACACAGCCCCTGTCCCCAGTAATGGAGCCACCAGGGCCCACAGCCCCTGTCCCCAGTAATGGAGCCACCCCAGGGCACACAGCCCCTGTCCCCAGGGATGGAGCAGCTCTGAGCTGGGGGCAGTGCCATGGGGGGACACGTTAATGCTCCATGTGCTGCCCGTGCCCACCCATCCCACAGAGCCTGGCCTTTCCCAGGGGAGCACAGGGTAACCTCAGGGCTGAGCAGCGTGGTGCTGCAAACCCAAACTGTGCAGATCCCAAAGCTGCTGTGGTGCAAAGCAGAACTCCCATTCCCAGGCTTCCTGCAATATTCATTCCCACACAATTAACTGCTAATGCAGGAGGGTTCCTGGGTTTGAGATGCAGCACTCAGCACCCAGAAATGTGCAGTTTTACCCAGGTCACTGCTGGCAGTGGGTTCATTTCTTTGTGTTGTGCAGCAGGGCAGCTGCAGATGGTTTGAGCTGCTCTCAGGGAGGGCAGCAATGACTGAAGTCTGTTTGAAAAGGTGATGTCATCCGTCTGTATGTCCGTGCTGCTTCTGAGGGAAACACATGCTTCCATGTTATCCTTTTATCAAAACACCCAATTGTTATCTTTTGAGTTCTTAACATTTGAAACTGTTGAGCACTGTTAATCAACACTGTGGGTCTGAAACGATTACAGCATCTGCTGGCTATTATTAAGATAAAATGAAATTCTTAGGATTCCACATTTTTTGTTAAATTGCCAAGTGTATTGTGAGATCTCAGCATACCTGACGCATTTTTATTGGCAACCAACCCTGTAATGCAATACCATCTATTACTGGTTGGATTATGCACGCGCTGCTCTTCTGCATCTGCTGCAACTTCCAAGGCTGTTAGTGCTTGTGACAGTGCTTCAGGCTTTAGAAGCTTTCCCTTGGAATAGCTGTAGCTGGAGTTGTGCAAACTGACTTTGGAATTATCTGTTATTTCTATGTGCAGTTTAAATAAACCCTGACCACATGAGAAGAGCCATCAGCATCCCTTTCTTATGTGCCTGATGGGATTATTGCTGTGTCCAGGCTGAGTCTGCGGATGTTGTTGGGGGCGAGCCATGCCCAGACATTCCCCTTGTGGCTGTTTCAATTCAGCAGAAGTGCTTTTTGCCTACCTAGAATGGTCTGGTTTCCATTCAGAACTCTGTGCTTAACAGGTACTCAAAATCTTACAACCCAATTGCAAGGACTGAATCTAACTTTTCAGCACATTTTTTTTTAGACAGCACTTTCAAGGAGTAGGTTTTAACACTAGCATCTGGATGAATATTAAGTATTAGCAGTCGTACAGGTAACAGAAAAGGTTGCTGCACATTAAGAATACCATGGAATTTCATCAAAATTGTATTGCAGACAGAGGATCAATATCCTTAACAATTATTAAAAATAATAATGTTTTTGTTCAAGGGCCTACTTAGGGTAGGTCCTTCTGGGCTTGTCAGCACCAGCAAGAAAAAAAAAATCAAAATAGGTGATCAGAATTGGGCTAGATTACAATCAAGCTAAGTTCTACTGAGAACTAATACACCCAAGGCATTGTACTCCATAAGGAAGAGAATTCAAGGAAGTTATATAATTACTCAGACAAAAGTGACTCCTGTGAAAAGTATTTACATTCATTCACATTTATATTTTTAATGTTCTGAAATAACAGCTGAAAATTCCATCAGCTGGCCCCTCACATGTACGAGCCCTTGTCAGTCGTACAAGAAGCACATTTTTTAGGAGTGTGTTCTTTTAGTCATCCAGCCTTTTTTTCCCTTCTTTGCTCAGGACCAGTGGAAGCAGGTCCATCATACCATTATCTGCCCCATGGGCTGGTGCAGAGCACCAGCACTGCTCTCTCAGGTGTCTCCCTGGGACATGCACCTTCCTTACTCTAAAACTCTTCCCCTCTTCCCAAACTCCACACCAGGATTGTGTTGATAAAAACATGCTTAACAGCAGCAAACAGCCCACGACTGTTTCTGCATCTTATGGTGCTTTGTAAGGCTGCAGCTCATACCAAACACACACTTCCCAGCTGTAGTACACAACTCTCACTTTCATTGTTTTTCCTGGGTGAGGAAGAGCCAAGTCATGCCACTGGCGCTGCAGCGAGGCTCACACCTAGAGACACCCTCACACCGCGTGCCTGGCGGAATTCTAACAGCCCAAACCCCGCTGCACCGGGAATTTCATCTGCCTCTGAGGTGGCAGGGAGGCAGGATTTCTGGAAAAACACAAAAAGAGAGCAGGACCAGCCCCAAGGCTGCCGCTCTTGGGGCGAGGAGCGCCCCGAGCCCGCGCGCGGCGCCGCGCACAGCGAGGGGCTGGCTTCTCAGCTAATAAAACCTGCTGGTTGGTTTTCTAATCTCAATAATTTCTGCTCATTGGCTCCAATCAGCAGATTAAAGCCCAGTCTCCGAGCAGTTCTCATTTTAACTCCAGACTGGGGGGAAAGTAGGGGAAATGGGAGGTACCAGACACCGAGCGGTTTGGTTTTTCTTATTTATTTTTGTGTTTGCCAAGTTGACACAACTGAACAATGTTCTTCTCCACAGCTGGTACTGGAGCTGCATGGAGTAAATTTACTGGACCTTTTAAGATGAAATAAGCTGCCCAGCCACGTCCCCTCACAGCCACCACTAAACCAAGTCCATTAGAACACCACCCCATCTCAGGCTGGACATCAGCTGCCTCGGTAACAAATCTCAGCTTTTATAAACACTTCGAGGTTTTTTGTTCTCAAATTCAAGTTCTCCCCCACACAACCCCCCCCCCCCCAATTAAAATCTCCAGCCAGATCATGCTTCTGCCTTCCAGACCCAGGGCAGCTGAAAAGTAACCATATGGACTTCATGATTTTATGTACTGCGACAATAAAGCTTTTATGACATTCTAGGTGGTTAAAAATGGCAGTCAGGAGCTCTTAAACATGGCACAGGCATGTTGCTGTTCTGAACCGACAGACCTGCCAACAGTGCATCAAAAGCTGTAATTTCCTGTGCAGTGAAGCCCCTGTCTCTGCTGCCTCCAGCTTTGTGTCCCAGGGCTTGTGCCTGTGTGCTAACAAATCTCTATTGTCCAGCGGGGCGAATAGTGGCTGGGACCAAAGAATTGCTGTCTGGTTTCTATTCAAATCCAGGTAGTCAGAGATATGAATGGAGTTTCTGGAACAGCCATGTGAATAACCCCTGCTCTGCGTGGAGCTGCAGGCGCTGCGTGGCCGCTCCGCACCGCGGCCAGCACGCCGCTCGGAAATACACTTTTGATGCTCCTCGTGGCTTTTAATACTTATTAACTTTTAAAATATGCTATCTCGCATTCCTGGACAAAACAAGGAGGGCAAATCGTCCCCTTCTCAACTTGCTAAACTTGTGGAAGAATTCTACTTAGAGCTTTCATAATGGGTTGTTTTTGCTGAGGAAACGATAGGAAAAGTTTATGAAAATTATTTTCTTAGAAAATACCAGATTTTTTTAGCGTACACTGAACATCTTTTATCATGCACGGAAGTCCAAGTACCACTGCAGAGGATTTTGGGAGAAAATAAGTTAAATTTCTTTCAGATATCGTATATACAGTCCATTGCAGTCACCACAGTAAATCACTGCAGATGGTTTGGGGGAGCAAATACATTACATTTCTTTTAGATATTGTATTGAGTTCACTGCAATCGGCACAGCTAATCACTGTCGACAGTCTGGGAGCAAACATGTTAAATTTCTTTTAGAGCAAGTTACAATAAAATTTCCGCGTGTGATGGAGCAAGAATTGGTGGAATTCTGCACATGGGGGCTCGTTTTATTGCAGTTCTTTTTGTATTTGTAATGATTTTGTTCATTAACATGAAGCTTATGGAAGCGAGCCCCGCACGGCCACAGAACCAAGCCGCCGAGCCCGGGGCCGTCTCAGCCCTCCCCGACCGCAACTGTCGCTAATCCGTCGCCGGTCGCGATAGTCTCCGCGGGCGGGGCGGCCGAGCGCTCGCCCCCGCAGGTGCCACCGGAGCCAGACAAAAGGGGGACCGGGGGCATCCTCTCTCCCTCTCCCCGCTCGCCGTCCCCGCCCGGGTCTCGGCGGTGCCGGGCGCTGCCGCCGCGGGGCGGGGACGGCGTGTCTGGGGCTGCCCCCCTCCTTTGTGTCCCCGTCTGGCTCAGTTCCTCCCCGCCAGCCCTCGGGCGACACGCGTGTCTGGTTACCGACCCGCACCCGCGAGCAACTTCCAGCGCCGCGGAATCGCTCGAGTTTCTCCTTCTTCTTCGGGGGAGGAGGGAATAAAGCGGGGAGGGTGGGGGGGGTAAGGGGGAGCTGCCGCCTGTTCCCCCTCCCCCGGTACCGGCGGGGAGCGGCTGCTCCAGCTGCGTTACATTAACGGATATATATATATATATACACACATATATGAAAAAAAAAAAAAAAGCGCTTCTGTTGGAGAACAAAGGAGCACGTGCAGAAATGAGACTGGAAAAATGAAATATAATTAAAAAAAAAAAAAAAAAAAACCAACTGGCGGCAGGTCGGGGCGCAGCGCGACCCCCGCGCCCCCGGCGGCTCCCCCCGGTCCGCCGGGACTCGGATTAACGCCTTACCTGGCGGGGCGCTCCCGGGTTCGGCTCCGCGCTGGGCTCGCTCTCCCCGAAGTTGGCGGCGGTGCGGACGGGCCGGCGGCTCCCGCCGCTGACCGGCGGCCGCGGCGCGGGCGGGGCGGGAGCGGCGGCCGGACCCGCCGAGCCCCCGCGGCCGCCGCCGCCCGCGCCCCCGCCCCGATATATAGCGCCCGCTGACGGGCGGCCGCGCGCGCCGTCACGTGCGCGCCGCCGCCGCGCCCATTGGCTGCGGGAGCGCGGGGCCGGGCGGCGATTGGGCCGCGCCCGCGCCCCGGAGGGTCCGTCCCGCCCCGGCGGCGGGCGCAGGGCCGCGCTTGTTTGGGTGCCGGGCGGGCCCGGCCCGCACCTGCCCCCGGCCCCGCCGCGCCTCACGCCCCCGGCCGCACCGCGGGGCCCGGCCCCGCCCGCCCCCGCCGCGGGGCTGTCACCCGACCCCGGCGGGCGGTGCCCGGGCCTGCTCCGCCGGCCCCCAGCCCCCGCCCGGGTTATCCCCGGCCGCTCTGGGCCACTGGGAAACTGGGTCACGGCGCGGGCCCGCCGCCGGCGCGGGCACGGCGGGCAGCACCGCGGGGCCGCTCCGAGTGCGCGCTGTGAGGCGCCTCAAAGGTGTCGGAGAGCGGCTCGAGCGCCTTTGGCCAGCGCTGTGGGTCCGGGCAGAGCTCGGGGTTGTCCCCTCGGGCGGCAGCACAGCCCCTCGGACCCCTGCGGCTGAATTGCCCTGAGCCACACGTTCATCGAGGAGATTTTCCACTTGTGTTTTTTCCTTTCCGTTCTTCAGCACAGTGAGAGCAGCCGCTGCCGTTTCTGTGGCAGGACAGAATAAAACACTTTTTAAAGCACGTTCTCAATGAGACCACCTGATGATGAATGAACTGCACTACCTTGCCAGTTCCCGTGGTGTGACACTGACAAAACTCAGCTGCTGCCACAACTGGTCTGCATCCCTTCCCTGTGCTAGGACAGTGAACCAGGACACTGGGCTGTCTCTGGAGTTGCAGTAAGATGTACTAACTTTGTTTCTGTCAAGTGTTCTCAGAGGGAACCCAGGACTGAGCAGTGGGGACAAATCAATGTCTGTGTTGTATTTTCTCTTCTCATTTCTTAGCCTTTTTTTCTCTGCTTTTTTCAGTCACTGACTGACCTTTTCTCTGAGAACGTTTTGAGAGGGGAGCCCAAAGCCCTGGACACTCTCCTTGGTGGGAGTTTGGACTGGGTGATTCCTGAGCTCCCTTCTGACCTGTGATCCTGTCCTGTGGGACAGGTTCTCATTCTCTAACACTGCACTGTTCTCACTCTGTGTTTATGTTAAAATGCTTTCAGTAACCCTGCAGCAAGCACTGCTGGTTCTGGGTTCCTGTGCTTTGGTGGTGTGGCAGCCCCAGCACCCTGGGACAGGCACTGGGGCAGGTGGGGGATGAAGGGAAGGAGCCATGGTGGCAATTCCTGCACTTTGCTGGTCAAGTTTGTTGAGTTTTTCAGCTTTGCCAGATGTCATTAGCAGGGGCACGAGGACTGCGAGGGGTGGGTCAGAGGGCCCTTGTGGGCATTCTTGACACGGATTTCTGTAGAATTCCCCCTCAAGGGCTGGATGAATGCATAAATGGAAGATGAAAATGGAATGAGGAAACAAATGACAGTTACATGGAACTCATCCAAAAGGAAGCAATTTGGAAAGAAAAAGAAAAAAAAAAAGCTTGACATGCTGCTTTAATGGTTACCCAGGCTCGTATCAGTGTCACGCAGCTGCCATTGATGTGGATGAAGAGGTTCCCACCTCCCTGGCATGAGTGTGAAGGAGATAACTCCTATCTGCTGTCCATTCTGCCCACAATCACCCTTGTAGTGCCTTCTCCAGCTCCCAGACAGCTTCCTGTCTGCCTCCTGTTCTGAGGATTGTCTTTCATTTCTTGAGTCATTTAGTTACACTCCTGAAGCAGTTGATGCAGTTGTTAAAATATGTATTTTGGTGCTTGCTGAGGTAAGAGCGGGCTTCTGACTGAAAAACACATGGTATCTTTGATCATATTTATGAAAAATAAAAATTAATCCATAATATAATTTTTGAGGGTAATATGGGCTTTACAAGGTATCTGAACAGCTATGGAACCCATTTTAAGATTAGCAGAAATACTGTAGAAGTCCTCAAATATGAAATGTTAGGGTCTGGAAAAGAGAGCAGGCTTTTGGCACAGTGTATAAGCACAACCACATGCCAATCTCCAGGTGCCTCCTTCTGTCCCCACATCAGAGGTGATCTTCAAATGTTTGAGTCCCTTGAATATTTTGAGGCTCGTCCTAATTATTTTGCTCTCATTCTCAAAACACTCAGTCCTGCTCAGTGGGATGAACATGGCGATTGCTAAATTAGAACCGTGTTTCACTAAGTCCACGGAAAACATCATTTCCATTGGGAAGTGAGCTGTGGAGCAGCCGTGCAGAGCGAGTTCCCCAGGCAAGGGCACTGCGGCCGCGGCTGCTCCTCCGAGCCGAGCCGGGCCCTGCAGGACCCTGTCAGTGCTGATGGGGCTGGGGGCGCGACGTGGGGGCTGGCACACTTCTCAGCTTTCAGCCCTTTTACACTGCTGTCATCAACTCTGTTACATTTTGCTGCTCAGAATTTACCCGAGTCAAAATGAAAAAGCGATGGAGATCTGTTGAGGCATCTAAAGGAGAGGCAATGCCGGTGCTCCCTTGTGCTTCCCCCAGTTATCCTCGAGTCTTTCTAGCAGTTCCAATCATGAAGAAAGGCTGCGAAAAATTAGGGGAGGGAGGAAGGAAGACCTCCCATGAGTTTGGTCAGATCCAGTGTGCTGATCCACACAGGCAAGACCCAGGGCAGACGGGTCTCATTTTCTCTTCATACCACAAAGACCAGCAGCTGAAGAAGTGGGGGTTTAAAGGATACATGTATTTTTTCCCTCCTGTGTCATCTTTATTGAGAAATAAAGAGAAATCCAGAGTGTTAATCTGAACTTCCCCTCTTCTACCACCCCAGTGCGGGAGGACAGAATAAAACACTTTAAAGCACATTCTGAATGAGACCGTGCTGGTCAGACCAACTAAATTATCTTCTTATCCCTCTCCATTGCTGTTCTCCTCCTTTCCTTGGGAGACTGAGATGTGCCTATTGTCAAGTCAGTTCAGGCAAGACTATAAAGAAGTTATTTAAGAAAATAGTTTGGAAAAAGTTAATTTGGGTCAAGGAGGGATTAAGTGAGGAAATTGTTTCTTTACATCCTCTGCTAAGAAGTAAGCAAGGGAAGAGATTGAAAATAAACCTTTTGAGCCCATTTTTGGAGTTATTTTGTATGTGCCCTGTCCTTTTGGTAGCTGTCATTGCTTAAATCCATCTAACTTGATGAGGAAGGAAAGAGATTCAGCTTGAGAGCAAATTCAAAGTGAAAAGATTTGGCCAGTGACATGATGAAAGGGATAAATGTAGGTAGAATGGGATTAAACAGACGTATTCTTGGTATTGAACACATGGCTCAGAGGCCTTTACTCTTGGCAGCCTTATTTGAAGCCAAATTTGTATCCCTTTTACATGAAAAAGGAAGGGTAAAATTAATTTAAAAAATCAATGTGAAACTGAGTGAGATAGAAATTGTTTGATAGAACTGATAGGCATTTGTGAAGCCTCGCTGCAGAACATCATGAGCAGCATCAGGGAGCAGCTGTGGCAGCAGGGATGCCTGGGTTTGGAGGGCTGGTCTCAAGGAGCTGTGCTGGTGGCTGCAGCTCTGCCCAGGAGGGGCCTGGCTGCAATTTGCCCCTGACAAACAGCGCTGGGCTGCTGCATTCCTGCTCATCCTCCTGCCTTTGGAACCTCAGTGGGAGTGGAGCTCCCTGGGCCTGCCCAAGCATTGCCTTTATTCCCAGGAGTGTGTGCTGTGTGCACCTCAGGACAGCGGCTGGCACCACAGCGTGGCACAGTCACTCTGCTGGGCACAGCCAGTTGTGCTCACCAGGCTGAGAGTGGGAGCAGCTCCAATTCTCTCGCCTGGGGAGTAAACACGAGGGGGAAAGTAAGGCACACGACCAAAACTGAGTAAGAAGTCAGTAGAAGAGCCAGAAACAGGGTCTGCTAACCCTGTGCGTTATTTGTGTTTTAGGGTATGCTGCCAGTATTAATAACAAAAGGATTGGCTCCGTTTGCACACTGGGGCTATGAAATATGCATGCCTGTGTTCCTGCAATCAGGGGAGCGCTGTCCTCCGAGGAGCAGCACTGCAGGTTAGCACTCTGCCAGGGTCCCCGTGGCTGGCTGCTTCTCGGTGCCTGTCACCTTCTGTAGTCATCAAGTGGATAAAGAATTTTTGTCATGCTGCTTCATGAATGAAGCCTGTGCTCCTAAAGAGCATAAGAATTAGCTCTGAAGTGTGCATTAGCACAAAGCCGAGGATGTTGGAAATCATAAAAACTAAAATACACATGCACTCCATTTTCCCTTTCCCTTATCCTGACTCTGAGTGGGGATGGAGTCTGGGTTTAGTTTGTCACCGTTTTTTTCACCCTGGCTGCCGCTAAAATGCTTGGGACTCTGGAGAGCTACCAGCCCTTTGCTTTTAGCATCATTCAAAAATCTTCCATTTAGAGACCATTCTGATATCTTGGTGGTTTTTTTTCTTCGTCGTCTTTTTTTAACTACTAAGGAAATTTGCATGAAAATGGAATCATTGTTTCTGAAGAGTTCCATCTGCTCCTGCTGCTTATTCTGGAGCTGAAGTCATAATCCTCCGTTTGTGAAATTTCCCATTGAAGAGATTTTTGGCTTGTTATAGTTTCAGCGCAAAATTTCAGAACAGAAGAAATACAGATGCTTCACCTAGAAAAAAAAATTAAAAAGAAAAAGCCTGGAGATGACATCAGAAGTGCCAGTATATCTGCAGTCAATACACTGTAATTCCGTAGGAACTGAGGGAGTAGGAAATAGGACAGTACATGAGGGGTGTGGGGCTTAGGGTGGGAAAATGCATTTCCTCACAGCATCAGAGCTTTGGCTGGGGCTAATGAAGGAATTGTAATGTTCTGGGTGGCTCACTAAATAGGATTCCTTTTGGTGGAAGTGAAAGGGCAGGAATGGTTCAGGGCAACAGGAGTGCTCAGATGAGCCAGAAACGAGAAAAGTCCCTTTAAAAGAGCTTTTTGACCTGAATGGAACTGCCAGGCTTCTCCCAAGGAGGATCCATGGGATGGATATTCACGTAGCCACTCTCACAGCCCTGTATCTACTTCCGAGGGGTATGTTGTGAACGAGAACGGGATTTTTGTTGTCGTTCCAATTCCTTCTGTTCCTGTGTTTACCGACACTCGTGTGCAATGCCTGTGTGAAGGCCGGGCACATCCAATGGCAGCGGCAGGACACGGAGGATGTGTGTGCTGGGAGGTGCCGCTGTCCTGCCCGGACCTCTGTCGCTATGCAGAAATGCTGCGGGAAACTGGGTCAGGGCAGCGGGCTCGGGCTCGGGATCGCGTGCGGTGCGGTGCGGGCTCCCTCCGCTCCCGGAGACATTCCCGGGGAAGCGTGACCTCCTTCTGCATCCCCATCACGGGATTGTTCCCCGCGCCACGCGGCTGTTTGTGCAGAGCATCGCCTATGTACGAGCCGGGCTGTGCTTAGAGTAGGTAACGCAGCGCTCTGCTCGGGAAAGGCAATGCATCAACGCACCCGCAGCATTTGGCATTTTCTGTGCTCAGTACATGGTGCTGGGCACGTGTGCCCCTGCGTGCAGCGCCGTGCCTGGAGCTGCCCCGTTAACCCTTCCCGGTGCCGGCGGTTCCCAGAGCAGCCCCCCTCCATCCATCCATCCATCCATCCATCCATCCATCCATCCATCCATCCATCCATCCATCCATCCATCCATCCATCCATCGCTGCAGGCTGCGCTCACACATCCCGTCCCTGCTGCCGTGTCCCTGCCCGTGTGATGGCTCACACGGTGCCTTCCTCCTTCTCCCGAGCACTGCCATGTGCACACAGCTCTGGAACTCCGGCAGGACTTGGGTCACAGCATCGTGGAACGGCTCGGGTTGGAACGGACCTTAGCGATCACCTGGCTGCATTGCTGTGGGCAGGGCTGGCACTGACCCATGCCAAGGGACACACGGGTTCCATCCCACCGAGCCTGCTCCCCCAGCCAGACCTCACCGGGCTGCCCCTGCACAGCCCTCCCTGGCTTGTTTTCGCTTCTCCCTGTCTCCTGGCTGCTGAACTCTCCCCCTTTGTAAAATCTCTTAATGTACTAACTCCTGGAGATGTCAGCCCACAGCTCTGTCTGCAGCTCAAGCATAGCCATTAGCAGCTATTGAACTTTATATACAAATCAGAGGTGTAATTTCCCTCTTTAGGGACAAAGGAGGGCTGATACCAACACACCAGCTTTGAGTGCAGCCGTGCCCTGTGAGCTCCACAGGAAATACACTTAGCTAAACACAGTTGTAATTACATGCAGCTCCCAACCTCTGCTTTCTTGCTGTTCTGTACCACAGTAGTGCTCAAGTAGCAGGGATTTAGGAAAGCCTGGCTATCTACACCTCATCCCAATCAGTCTTGCTCCCTTGTTGCCAGCTGCTTTATCTCCTCTGTCTTCTCTCTTATCTGTCCCTGGCCTTCAGAGCCTTTTAAAGAGGTAATTTTGCTGGTCAGGTAAAGCCTGGTCTCTTGTGGGGCGAGGCACTGCTCAGCTGCTCCATGGGTCCAGGTTGGGCTGGGAGAGCCCCTCTTGCTCTGCCTAAAGGTCAGATTTTCATCCAGGGACTGCCGTGGAACCCACAGTCCTGCCATCAAACTGTGCTGGTCTGTGCCATGCTGCCTTTCAGAGCAGAGAAGCTCTGGAGATGGGGAAGGCACTGGGGAGGGCACCGAGCTCCTGGCTCCAGGCACAGACCCTGACATCCAAAAATTCATTAGTTGGACACAGATTGAGATAGTAGATATTGGCAGAGGATAATGGACTGTATTCTGTTGGATATTGAATGCTTTCGGCTTCAAGGATAAATAAATATTGGCAAATTTGTATCTACAGACTGTTCTGAGAAATGAAACATCTTCAAGGGGAAAAGCCTATGCTAAAGTTTGTTATCACTTTTCGTACCTTCAGTTTTGAGGAAGGGTCCCTTATCTGACAGCCGCAGGAAAACAGGCATTTTTCAGATCTGTCAGATCAGTTTGCCTTTGTTTTGTGCTGCAGGTGAGGCTGTGTCACAGGCTGGTCTGGGGCTTAGCTGTCTGGCCTCCAGAGCTGCCCACAGAACTGTGTGTGAGCTGCAGTAGCATGTACACATCCTTTCAAAGGTAGCTGTTTGTGTTACTGCAGCATTAAATTCCTTTGTTTTATCTTTTTAA
The DNA here is from genome assembly GCF_027579445.1 of Ammospiza nelsoni. Lineage (NCBI taxonomy): Eukaryota > Metazoa > Chordata > Aves > Passeriformes > Passerellidae > Ammospiza > Ammospiza nelsoni. Next base: position 11,174,283 of record NC_080652.1, on the reverse strand, counting down.
ATTAATTTCATGCTTTTTTCTTGGGTGCAGAAACAGAGACTCACATGTATGACCCGAGCACAAATTCTGCACAGCTACAGCAAAGTTCCAAATGAGACTAGAAATTACATGTAGCTTTGTGATTTAATTTTCTCTGACATATTGAGTCTATGTTTTAGCCTACAGAACTCCACAGCTGTGCCCTAATTCTCTTTTCCTTGTGATCTCAACATTGCTGCCTTTTAAGGCATTGCTATTCTTGGATCTCAGCAGGACACCATGTTAGACTGTCACCCTGCTCACTGCACTGCCAGTGCAGAGAGCAGCTTCTCCCTGGACTCACAGAGAATATGTGCAAGCAAACTTTGGAGCAATTTAGTGGGTGGATGAGGCTAGATCAGAGTGCTTTATATCTTGCACAGTAGCGTGTATTGAGCTGAGGGTGTACGGGTTCCTGTCACTGCTGTCTCAGGGCGTGAGGAAATGTTTATGTTTTGTTGCAAATAACAAGCAATAATGCAATTAGTCTTTGGCAAGACTCACACAGGAAAAGCTGGATGTCTTTTCCTTTAAAGAAAAGGGTTGCTGTCCTGTGGGTATTTATTTTCTGTTTGGTTAACTGACATTCATATCTCCAGAACTCATAAGTCTAATTCCTGATTTAAGCAAATACTGACTGTGTATAACCCTGGTGTGGCCCTTGTCTAACATCTCACATTCGCTCCTGCAGACGCAGTGCAAGCGCAGTTTGCTAAATGCGGTGTAGGAGCTCTGTCAGTGTGATTTGGGCTGTTCTGGCACACCATGAGGTGTGTGTCTCTCACGGTGAGATCTGTGGGGCTGAGCATCCGGGGTGCCTCCTGTGAGTAGCAGGGGCTGTTTGCAGGAGTACGTGTGCTGCAAAGTCATCACAGCACAGCACAAAGAGCCCCGCAGCTTTGCTGATAAGATGCCTGGTGGTGAGCACTGGGAGTTTTCTGTTTGCCTTGTTTCCAAGATGTATGATAAAAACCCTAATGCAGATTTTAATTTTTAACTCCTAAAAAAACGCGTGGGATTATCTTGGGTGAGCAGCTCGAAGGTATCATGCCATTGGAATGTCAAAAATTTAATGCAGAAATCCAGGCGCTGTTGTCGGGGCAGATCATTTTAATTTCAAATCTGAATCTTACATGTTTCCTCTCAAACCCTCTCACATTTCTTGCAGCACCTCTCGTTGTACAGAGGATCCCTCGGGCTAAACCCGCTGTGCTGCGCTGGGGAGGATTTATGGCAGCCAGCGAGGCTGCAGAGAGCAGGGCAGCTCTGTCTGTCTGTCTGTCTGTCTGTGCTGCACACACAGACGTGCTGGGAGTGGGGCTCGGCTGGGCCCCGAGAGCGAGCAGGGGATCAGTTTGGTTTGGCCAAGCTGCCATTTCCCCTCCCAAAGCCAGGCAGAGCAGCCGTGCTGGGGTCTGGAGCTCCAGCCTGTCTCTGGAGCCGTGGTGGGAGCTGTGGCCAGGCTGGTTCCTGCAGAGAGCAGCTCAGGACAGGCTTAATGAGGGGAAATCAACCCCCCTAATTCGGGCCGTGTCCCCAGGCAGTCAGGGGAGCGGTGGATTCCTCCAGCAGGCAGTTCAGAGGCTCTGTTAGGGACTGATCCCTGTCCCAGCACGGGGCTGCTCCCAGCACCAGGTTCCTGCACAGGGAGTTAAGGCCCTGACTTGTGCTGCTCCAGAGCCTGCTGGAGGAGATGCTGCTCTGTGCCCTGGACAGAGGAACTGGAGCCTCTTCACACACAAGACATGAAATTTGGAAATCTCTATGGCCTTGGCTCCTTGGTGTCTGTTGCTTTTGGTGCCCTAAATCCTCACAGTTTCAGCAGCTCCTGTGGGCATGACCCGCTCCGGCTGTTGGATGTGCTGTGGAAAGCCATGGCTGAAAAACCTTTGCATGACTGCTCCAGCACAGCATCGTCTCACGCTCCTGCTTTCCCAGCAGACTGCTCTGGCCGTGCAGCCACGGGTCCCTTCTCTGTTTAGATGCCTTAATGAGGCTGAGGTTTGTGGTCAGGGCTGCTGACAGGAAAGGAAAAAATAAAAATGAGCATAAGGAAGTGTTGTGGGAAGAGCTTTCCACAGCATTCATGGGATTTAATGTCCTGAGGACACAGTCAGAGGAATTCAAAGGAATAAAATCTCTATGACAAATCATAGAATTGTTGCATTGCATTTAATGTATTTTAATTGACTCTGGTTTAGTCCCCCATTGGTTTTATAGTGCTGTCATCTGGAAGACAAAGTGTAGAGCTGTGCTTTCCCAGCAGAGCTGTGCCTGTGTCTGCACTGGCTGGATCTGGAAGGCCAGACTTGGTGTGAGCTGGATAATTACCCTGCAAATGAACCAGAGCAAATGTAGGTTTGAGGAATCTCTTGAAATGTGAGTGAAATATTGACTAGGTACCAATTAAGTGAGCACGAGGCTGGATCATGTGGAAAATAGCATGTAAAGATGTAGTTAGACTGTATAGTGAGACATACATATGTCGGGATCAACTTGATAACTGAAAAATTAGTTCCACCCTGTGGAAAAGTTCTTGACTCCAAAGCAGACACTTGGCTCAGAGCAGATCCTCCTGTGCTTCAGCTGGGGAAGTAGCTGGTAATTAGAGGCTCATCTTCTGTGAATCACCACAAAAGAAAATGAGGGCACAGTTTTTGAATGGGCTTGATGAAAACAGAGGGATATTGGGATTAGAGACTCATGGTTTCTTCTCTGGGTTTGAAGAACAGTGTGATTTGTCATGGGTTGCATTGTTGGTGCACCCTGCCTGATCCTCTTCCTGTCTGCTCAATTTGTCTGGAGGTTGTTTGGGTTCTCTTGTGCAGGATGACCACTTTTCTCAGTTTCTCCTGCTTTCCTCCCCGTTTGTGAAATCAAGGGAAGTTCCTCAGTGCACAGAAAACCCCATTTGTCTTTGAGCAGCTTCCTTATGTAGAACAGTTTTACGACAATAGAAATTTCATCCTGAAATTGTGCTGCAGTCCTGGGAGCTCGTGTTGTGAGCAGCCAGTTGTAGCTGTTACCACTATGCTGTGGCTCCTCTCCTCAAGTACATTATCGTATTACCACAGATTTAAATATTTGATTTACAAAATGTCGCTGCCTGATACTCCAGCACTATCATGTAAGGCACATCACAATAGATACAGAGAGTAAAGATTGTTTTAAATGGCTTTAATACAGGCAGAGGTCAGAAAAGGCAAGAGAACAGCAGAAGAGGCTATGTCAAAAAGTAATTAGAGCAGGACAAATGGATTGTGCAGGCATGTCGAAGGCTGTTATTTCTGTAGGCAGTGAGTAGGAAAGGTGTTAATGTAATGTGACAGATCTGGAGCAAAAATGAGGGTGCAGGGAAAACAAATAGGAGCTGACCAATGGAATGGTTTAAATTATGAGGTTTGCTTTAACATAATTTGATTACACATGAAAGAAATGTTTAGTGTAGTTTCTTTGAAAACCTAATTGTCTTAAATACTGCATGTTCGATTCAGTCTTTACACCCACAGCAGCAGCCCCTGTGCTGGGGCAGCCTCGCTCCCTGTCAGGAATAGGCATGGGAATACTTTGCCCTGTGTGGCTTCACAAATGAGAGGAGGGTGGAAGATTTTTTCCCCTAGTGTTTGTCTAATAAAATTGGCTCTTTGCAGTCACGTACATCTTAATTTGGAACCTCGTGCTAACTGGGGTGGGTGGTATCTGGGCCTGGGAGCTGCTGGTGCAGGTGATGCATCCAGTTTATCAGTAGGAAAGCACGAGGATCAGGTTTAGCAGGAGGAAGACAGGGAAATAACATATGTCTTCTTCAGGATTCAGCCCTTGCCCCGCTCAGAATTGGAACCAGTATTAGTAGGAGGGGGGAGCAGTGCAGAACTGCCCCAGATTTCCAGGCTGCTCCAAAATGCTGAGCAGGATACAAAGAACTTCCCCAGCACCATTCTGCTCTGCAGTGTTGAGCTGGAAGCACACAACCTGCTGGACACAGGAATATTTGACCTTGCAGCCAGGACAAACTGTGTAGCTCATGGGGACATTTTCCTCACATTTACAGCAGCAGAAACTTAAAATTATGAGAGTGTTTTTCTAGAAGAGGATTTTTTGAATATGGTGATTTCTTCTGCTGTCCTATGCTGTTGTCCTCAATTGCCCTTGCCTTTCTAATAAATATAATTTCCATAGATTTTGACATTTCACCATTTGATTTAAGCTTGAATTCATCTTAATAAGTAATTGTTGTTTAAAGATGGTTGTAGATGGTAAATCAGTCTCCAAGCTGAGGTGTTGGCAGGAGGTTCTTACAGAAGCTGGGAGTTCAGGTGATGGGGTTTTTTCAGTGGAATATGCTGTTTTCTGCATGGATGTATTCTTGGCTGGTTACACGGGTACAAAGTCTGAGGGTTTCTCAGATAGTTCCTCCATAATTTTGTTCCCGTTTTTGTTAATTTTGGAAGGACATTTCAGGTCAACTTTTCCTTTTCTTGTAGAAGTGGAAAATAAGATTACAAACTTCAACAAGTTAAATTGAATACTTAAAGATGATTGGGAGCGGAAAGGGACATTTAAAATAGCTGCTCCTACTGACAGAACGGCTGATTGCAGGAGGAGTGAACCCGAAGCGCCATCCAGCCGGTGAGCGGGGCCCTTCGGTGCAGCCCCGGGATGGGAGGGGAGGGAGCTGCGGGATGTTCGGGCAGCGCCGGGGACGGAGCGAGGGAGCGAGAACTGCAGCTGAGACCGGGTCCGCATCGGTGCCGGGTCCGCATCGGTGCCGGGCCCGCATCGGTGCCGGGTCCGCATCGGTGCCGGGCCCGCATCGGTGCCGGGTCCGCATCGGTGCCGGCTACGCATCGGTGCCGGGCCCGCATCGGGGCCGGGTCCGCATCGGGGCCGGGCCCGCATCGGTGCCGGGTCCGCATCGGGGCCGGGTCCGCATCGGGGCCGGGTCCGCATCGGGGCCGGGCCCGCATCGGTACCGGGTCCGCATCGGTACCGGGTCCGCATCGGTGCCGGGTCTGCATCGGGGCCGGGTCTGCATCGGTACCGGGTCCGCATCGAGGCCGGGTCCGCATCGGGGCCGGGTCTGCATCGGTACCGGGCCCGCATCGAGGCCGGGTCCGCATCGGGGCCGGGCCCGCATCGGTACCGGGTCCGCATCGGTACCGGGTCCGCATCGGTGCCTGGTCTGCATCGGTACCGGGTCCGCATCGGTGCCGGGCCCGCATCGGGGCCGGGTCCGCATCGGTACCCGGTCCGCATCGGGGCCGTGCTCGGGGCGGCCTGGGCAGAGCCGGCTGAGACTCCGGGGGTGTCCCGGGAGGGGCTGGGCTGGGGCCGCTGGGTGTGCCCGGCCCCGCTCCGGTGTGCCGTCCCCGTTCCCGGTGTGCCCAGCCCCGTTCCCGATGTGTCCAGTCCCATTCCCGGTGTGCCGTTCCTGGTGTGCCGTCCCGTTCCCGGTGTCCCGTTCCCGGTGTCCCGTTCCCGGTGCGCCCAGCCCCCTTCCCGGTGTGCCCAGCCCCGTTCCCGTGTGCCGTCCCGCCGTGCCGCTCGCCGTGTCCCCGGTCGGGTGCTGCCCTCTCCCGTCCAGCGCCGGCCGCACGGAGCCGCGGGGCCGTGTCCGTGTCCCGGAGCCGCCGGAGCCCTGGAGCGCGGTTCCCCTCGCTGTAAGCCGTGGGTGCGGATCCGCCGGTGTTTCCCGACCCATCCAAGCGCTGCCCTGTGCCGGTGACAGCCCGGCCCAACAGCGCTGCTCGGCACCGCATCCCGCGGCTCTCTCTGTGCTGTGTGCCGCCTCCCGTCCCTCTGCCGAGTCCCGCTCTGTGTGAGGGGCATGGGGCAGCCGGGGTGTTCCCAAACAGAACTTTCCCCGACACCTGATGATCCAAAGAAGCTCCCAAGCTGCTGCAGTTCCAACAACATGTTGGCCGCAGTTGTAATTCTGAAGGTTTTTCTTCTTTGTTTTGCCATCTGACCTGAAATTTGAGGAAATGTCCTCACTGTTTGTTTTTCCCTGGGCATACAAAAAAATGCTGCTCACCACCAAGCTGGAATTTGTAAATAGTGTTCAGAACTATAATAACTATAGTTATAATAAACTTGGGCTGTTGTTGCTATTATTAAAAACACCAGCAACTGCAGCAGGCTGGTGAATCTGTGTGGTTGCAGTTTGCCTAAGTCTAGCATAAAGTCATCTTTTGGCTTTTCAGTTGATCACTTTAATGCACAGAATTTTCCCACCTCTTCAAATCTGAGAGATACTCTCTGCCTCCCGGCCTACAGGCCTCTCCTCTGTCCCTGCACCCTGCTGAAATCATCTTCTGCCTGGGTTTGGATGAAGAGTTTGGGCTCACTGTGTCCCCGCTGGCTGATGGCTGCGTGGTTCTGTAGGTGGGACACACCGGGACAAAGCCCCCCTGCTGCATCCCTGTGGGCTCTGAATATCGACCCCAGGCAGAAACAGCTGCCACGGGAGGAGGTGCAAGGCTCAGAGCCTGCCCTGGGCCCGCTGCTGCTCCAGCCATGCAGTGCTGGGGCTCTGTGAGCTCTCCTGGTGCCGGGACCCTGCCCAAGGACTTCCCCGTGCTTTCCAGTGAGCCCTGATGCTGTGTGACCTGATTTGGTTACTGGGAGTCACAGGAGATGCGCTCTTGGAATGGATGGAGCCATCCCATAGGAAGGGAATGGAGCTCGATTGCCTCCTCATAGAAATGTAAAGCTTCTCCCTTTGCAATTCCCCTTTCTTGTACTTTCCCACTAAGGCAGTAAAACCATATACTTCCCATGCCTACAATCCCATTTGTTTTCCCTTTTTCCTCTGAAGGCGACCTCTCTGAGGAGCCCTTAACCTCCCCCCTGCCTTTTCCTCTGTCACACAGAGCTGCTCTCTGCTGTGTGTCACCCACCAAGCGAGGTGCAATGAAACGCTTCTTGAAACCACTCAATTGTCTGGGATGGCAAATTCGGTAGCCAGGCAAATAAAAATAGAAATAAACAGATAAAACCGGAAATTGATAGAAGGATTCAATTTACACAACGACCTATCAAACTAGTAAGAAGGAGAAAATAGCTTAATTTTATGTGCACCGAGTGACCACCTTTACTAGAATTATTAACACCACACTCCTGGTGTGTTTAACACCAGGGAGGAGAGGAATTACCTGATCTGTTGTTAAACCATTATCAAGAGCAGCTCAGACATCAGGTGGATGTTTATTATCATTCCTTGCAGTTTCTTCCACAGCTCCTCTAAGCAATTTAATATTAATTTTAATTTTTTTTCTCTGAAATAGCTGCATACATAATGAGTGGAATAGATCTTTTGGGGAAAGTACATGCTGTGTTTACCTCCAGCCAGCTCTCTCACTGCAGTGCCTGAAAGCAGTAACATCCACAGTACCGAGGCTGTTGAGATGTGCTAATCTGAATTTTTATCAATTTTTTCAGCCACATTTGCAAACCTGGTTCTGGCTGTGGGTGCTGGGTCTCATTCCCCGGGTTCCTGCCGACCCACGCGGGCTCAGGCACTGCGGAGGTGCTGCCAGCAGCACCCTTGTGGGTAACGTGAAAACTGAGCCAGGATCGCGTATTTCCTTAGGATCTTTTCCTTGCTTGAAATCAAATCCCCTTCGGTGCTGTGGATTGCTCCGTGGCCGGCTCAGCGCTGTGGGGGCAGCCCTGGGTTTGTCGCCTTCAGGCCGAGATGTGCTGCGTTTTGTTGTCACAGCCCGGACTTTGTTCCTGCCACAAAGGGGCTGATGGCTCAAACCGCGGGGACACAACAGAGCCCCGATTGTCATGAAAATGGGCAGAGCCCCGCTGCTGCACTGCACGGGGAATTATGGAACTGTGGCCGTGGGTGGGAGAGCAAGGGCTCAAGGAAGGGCTGCCCCTGTCCTGGGGCCACGCAGCTCTGCCAACCCCGCTCGGCCCAAATTCGGGGTTTTCATCCAAGGTTTTGGGATTGGCTGTGGTGAGTGATGGTACTGGCAAAGAGTGTCCTGGGAGAGCTGTGCTGGCCTGGCCTGGCACTGTTCCATCTATTTTCATGGCTCATGATGCCACTTTGTCTCCATATTTCTGAAAAAGTCACATCTTTTGAGAATTCCTTCTCTTTGGAATGGTGATCTCATGGCACATCACCGGGGAGCAGGGGGAGAGGGGCAGGACCTCCTCTTGCTTCCTGTGCCTGTCCCTTATGGCTTTAACATCAGGACAATAAATCCCTTGGCAGCAGCTGTGCCACTTGCCCACTTTTTGGCAATGCTTTTGGCTTTTACTGTTGCGACCTGGTGTCGTTATAAACTCTTAGATGTTGGTTCCAGTAGCATCAGGCTTTTCTCTCTGGGGTAGGAATTGGCTGATACAAACTAAAATAAGAACTAGCCACTTTATTTTCCTTTTGCCCAGACTTGCTGCATGGCTGTTTGGGTCAGACAACAGAACTCCTTTTTCCCGTCTCTTTGCCCATTCCCAGCTGGCCTGTGATTTTACAGAATAGTTTTGGATCTCTGCAATTATTTCAATAATTTTCTGCCCTTAGGGATTTTGTATGAATAAACTGCTGCGTGTATTTAATGTGAGTTTGGACAATTATAATTTTTCCAAGCCGGGCTTGGTCTATAATTGCAGTTTCAGAATTGGGGGGGTGGTGGGGGGTGGGAGTGGGTTTCTTTTGGGGTTTTTTTTGGTGTGTCTGTGTTTTGGGTCCGAACAGCAGTTGTGGGAGCAACTTTGTGTTACGTGGAGATTAAGTTGCTTCATTTCAGCCTGCTGTGTCCACACCACGCTGCAGCTTTACAAAATAAGCACTCTGCATTCTGGTCACACTCCTCCGAGGGGTGCCGGGAGCCGGCTCAGGGCTCGCAGGGGATGAAGAATGTGGAGCTCTGGGAGCAGCACAATTGCAAACAGCTGTGTCAATAGTGCAGCCAGGGCTGCCTTACCTTGGCCATGCGCTGCCAGGGCGGCACCGCTCCTCAGCCAGCCCGGCTTTGGTGGCTGTGGACAAGGGGACGTCAGTCCCACGAGGGTGTCACTGACACAGAGCTGCACAGATCTGCAGCATCAGCTTACAGAGTTTGCTCCTGCAAATGCACCTGCTGTGCAGAAATGCTGGGTTGTAAAACCAGGATTATGAGTAGAGAGAATCATGGAAGGGTTGGAGTTGGGGGCCAGATCCCCTGCCCAAGCAGGGTCAGCTGGAGCAGGGGCCCCGGGCTGCCAGGAGGACACCACTGAGCTCTGCCCTGCATTGCTAGATGTCACCAGAAAGCAATAAAATTTCAGGCTTGGGATGGAGTGAAATATGACCTCTTTTGTTGCCTCTGAGCCTTGTTTATTCTAAGCCAGGCATTTCTCAGAGCGCAGTTGGGTGCTGCAGTCCTTGGGATGAGGAACAGAAGCAAACTGTGCCTTTTGAGCAGAGCCAGTTTTGAGAGATCCAGACATCTGGATGACAGGTTGGATTGGGCATCAGCAGAAATGCTCTTGGGCCTTCCCTTAAATGGTGTGGTGAGCATTGGTTTGGGCTAGTCAAACACAGCTGAGCACCAGGACAGTTTATTGGGCACTAAGGACACATGAGCTGCACTGTAACCCAGGCTGAGTTCATCCCAGAGGGAGGACGAAGGGGCAGAAGAACTTCATGAGAATATTTTCTGGTGCAGACACACGTGGCTGTATCTGATGAAGAGCTCACCATGACCAGTGCTGTCAGTGGTACCTGTTTGGAGCTGGGCAGCTAAATCAGTGATGGATTTATTGTGTTCCATTTTAGCTCCAGTGTCTCACTTGTGCAGACCTCACCTCGAACAGGTCCGGGGATGGAGCGGCCACAGGTGCTCTGAGCAGCTTTTACCTTCATGCTGGGGATCGCTGGGTTTTGTTGGTGTGCGTGTCAGTGGTACCTGTTTTACAGCACAGGGAGCAGCGCTCTCAACCTCCCTGGCCAGGACTGTGCCAAGGGGTGGCCGGTAGTGATGGCTGGTGGCCAGTGGCCAGTGGCCATGCTTGGTGGTGATGGCCAGCATCTGATGCCTCCTGGCAACTGCCCAGGCCATGCCTCACGGCGGTGGCAGCGGTCAGTCTGTCAGTCTGTCTGTCAGTCTGTCAGTCATTCACTTGGTCGCTCAGTCTGTTGGTCAGTTGGCCTGTTGGTCAGTCTGTCAGTTGGTTCGTTGGTCTGTCAGTCAGTCTGTTGGTTGGTTGGTTGGTCAGTCGGTCTGTCTATCGGTCAGTCGGTCTCTCAGCCGGTCGATCTGTCGCTCAGTCTCTCGGCCGGTTGGTCTGTCTGTCAGTCGGTCTGTCGGTCTGTCTCTCGGCCGGTTGGTCTGTCTGTCAGTCGGTCTGTCGGTCTGTCTCTCGGCCGGTGGCTCAGTCGCTCTGTCTGTCGGTCGGTCTGTCGGTCTGTCTCTGGCCGGTTGCTCAGTCGCTCTGTCTGTCGGTCGGTCTGTCTCTGGCCGGTGGCTCAGTCGCTCTGTCTGTCTGTCTCTCGGCCGGTGGCTGTGCCGGGGGGCGGGGGCCCGGCTCGCCCGCGGCCGGTGCGGCGGGGGCGGCGCTGACATCACGTCGTTAGCATAGGGCGGCCCGCGGCGGCGGCGATGGCCGAGCCGGGCTGCCCGCCCGCCGCCGCCATGAGGCGGCCCTAGGAGCCGGCCGGGGATGAAGCGGGACTCGACCTGCATGGAAGGTGAGCGGGACCGGGCCTTTGTCCGGGCGGTGCAGCCGGAGGTGCGCGGGCCCGGGGCCGCCGCCCCCCGCCGCTACCGGCCCGGGGCCGCCCCGTCCCGGCGCGGCGTGCGGGGCTCGGTGCCGCGGCTCGGGCCGCCCGGCACCGCGGGAACAAGGAAGGAGCCGTGCGGGCTTTCCCCTTTCCTGCCTCTTCACGGCTCCCGGGGCGCGGGGCCGGGCAGCGTAGCCCTGGGCTGCGAGCAGGATTATGCAATTAAAAAAAAAAAAAAGGGCATTAGTTTGTTTTGTGGCTTAATTTGTTTATATTTTAAATTTCCTAATCCCTCCGACCATCTGGAGGAGCTTTTTTTAGTATCGTTAATTATGGATAGTATCGGGGTCACGGAGGCACTCGGTAGCGCCCGCTCTCCCTCCCGGGACCGGCGCTGCCCCCCCCCCCCCCCCCCCGGTATTTGCAGCCTTTTTTCCCCTCTGTGGCTGAAGACAGCGGTAAAGCTCACCTTCAGAGTAAGGATGAGATATTTCAGGAGAGAGCATGGCGTGTTGGGCAGCACACGCTGGAGAAGTCACTGTTTCTGTTGTGCCCAGGCCCTGCTCCCGCAGCCCGCACTGCTGGGGGTGGGGTTAGTTTCAGATTTTCTTAATTCAGCATCCTTCTCAGGGGTTGCACATCCAGACAGCTTCAACAGGGCCAAGAGAACAGGTTTTAGGGCAGCTAAGTCAGGGCTTCATCCTACCGCTTTGTAATGCACCAATTAATAAAACCAAACCGGGGTAACCCCGTCGTTAATCCAGAGCGTGCGGGCCGCGCCGGAGCCGGGCAGGGAGCGCGCACGGAGCTTTATTTTGCTCAAATGGGATCAGCGAAAGTTGATCACTTGGGAGAGCGACTGAACTCGGGGTCGGTCTGTGAGCGTGGGCAGCGCCACCGAGACCCTCGAGCGTGTCCCCAGCTGCGGTCCCGGCCATCGGGCACATTTTGGTGTGCGGGCTTTTGTTCCGAACTCTTTGTGCAACAACCGGCCGGGGCGAAGGAGCCGTCCCGTCCCCGTCCCGCACAATGGAGCGGGGCGGGGGTCCCGCAGCCCCCCGTGCCCCCGCAGCCCCCGCCCGCCGGGACGTGCGGCCCGTGGGGCGCGGGGCCGCGCTCGGGGCTCCCCTGCCCGCAGAAGTTGCATTTCACAGATGAGTTTTTGATATGCAAATGGAGATGTGTCCCAGGCAGGGGAAGGGTGATGGCTTTCATCAGCTGCACGCTCTTGATTTATACCGAGCCGAAAGGAGCAGCTGATGATTTCTGGGGGTTTTAATGGGGGATTTCTTTTGATTGAATTCTACTTGGGCAGAAACGGAATCAGGGTGGAATAAGACTGTGAGTTTGAGATTTCATTACTGGAAAGGGAGACTAGAGGGAGATGCACTGGCCATTCCTCTAGTGCAGCATTTCTCCTCTTTGCTTTCCAGTACTCACTTGCTGCTTTTTAAAATGAGACTCTCTGTGAGTAGAACATCTTTTTACAGTACACTGAATAAGGTTGCAGGCTTCCTCTTTCTTTCCTCTCCTCTTTTTTTTTTTTTTTTTTTTTTTTTTTTTTTTTTTTACAGGAGGCTTGTCCATTTAAATTAACCTTTCTCCCAGCTGGGCACACAAATGTTTTTGTTTTAGTTCACAGAGGGTTAATTCTATTCAGCGCTCGCCGCGGCCGGCCTGATCCGGGGCAGCACAATCTGCTCTTTGAGCCGGGCTGGCCAGGCAGGACGCGTGGGGTGGGACCCCCATCTGCGGGCTCGGTGGGGAGCAGCAGCGGACCCCGGCCCTTTGTGCGCCCGGCCGCGGCTCTGCCGGCCCGAGCAAGGGCCAACGCAGAAAATTTAATCCCTGTGTTCATCGATTATAAGTTAAAAAAAAAAAAAAAAAAAAAGGCCCCTGAAGCAAAGGCGCCTGGTTTGGGGATGGGCTTGTTACAATGCAGCGCTCCACACTGAGGGGGAATCCCTCCAGTTCTGGGGCTTGAATTTCACAGGATGGTTTTCTTGGAACTAAAAATTGACAACGAAAAACACCGTTAGAAAAAAATAAAGGGGAAAAGAAAGCCCAACGCGTTTGTTTGTGTTCGAGGCATCACCAGAGGCGAGAGGAGAGTGAGATGCGGTTGGGATTTAAGTAACACATGTGTGAGATCTCCCCCTCCGCCCCCTCCCCAAACAGCTGGCATTTAGCAGCTTGAGATTTAAACCCCACTCAAGGGTGCTGCAGGGGGCTGCGATAGGGTCAGTTAATCAAGAAGCAAATAACTGGCACACAGCTGAAAAGAGGTTAAATATATTAATGAATTGCAGTGCTGAGTGTTGCCTGTAATTTTTTTTCAGCTGTAAAAGATTTTCTTAGCTGGAAATTCACGTTCTATTGTATAAATGAGAGGTTTTGCCTGTGGCATCTTTCGTCGTTCTCCCTCTTGCTTTCCAGCAGGCCAAATCCCAGCACTGTCTGCTCTGGGGTTTGGCTGAGGGCTTGTGCCTTCACTTTTGGCCTTACTTTTGGAATTAAAGCCTTTGTTTCTCTTCCACCGTAAAGCACCGCTATGGAGAATCGCCCAGGCCGGCTGCACCAAAACCCCGCCAGGTTTCCAAGGTAAATCTCCCAGGGAGCTGTAGCTGCTGTAGAGTTTTCAGTCGGGTCTGCAGGGGTGGCTGTGAGCCCCTGGCAGCCTGGGGACCTGCAGCCAGCTCTTGGTCCCCTCCGGGGATGTGGCAGTGCCACTCCCAGCACTGTGGGACTGCTGGGCTGGCACAGGTGGCACCAGTGACAGGGCCGTGTGTCCCCATGCCTCAGTTAATCTGCTGTGTGGTTTAGAATCTCATCCACGTGCTGTAGCGCTTTCTGTTCGGGTCTTTGCTATGTGTTTCACCAGGATTGTAAGAAATTTCCTTTTGGAAATTCACAGGAATTTTGTTAAAAAAATTATCAAGACTGCTCATTTTGCCGAGGGCAAAAGACGGTTTCTTGAAAATTTTAATGTATTACTTTTACTGTTTGTCTTATAAAACATATATGAGGAGAGCTTTTTTTCTCTTTTTACTCCATGTTCTGTGATTCTTGTGTAACATCATCATATTCTTGGAGAATTTACATTGTATGTGGTATGAAACCTACCATGACCTCTGAAAACAATACATCCTTTAATGTGGCTTCGGGGAGGGGCTAGCGAGGGAGTAGCCATAAAAATCTTCAGGGTTCAAGATGAGGTTGAGATTTTTGTGAGTGCTTTTGTTGTAGCAGCAACTGTTTGATTTAGTGGCCCCTGCTACAATGGGTTGGGAGAACAAAGCCAGAATATCCCGTGTATGAGTTTGTTAAATGTAAGACCCGTCAGGAAAATTGGGGAGGGGAGTAGGGGGAGGCTTCCTCAGCTCTCTCTCTGAAATAAAACAGGTATTTGAAAAAATTTCTTACCAATTGCTTTGTGTCCTAATCTGTGTTGTCTTGTGTAGCGTTTGAAACCAGAGGAATCAGTGAGATGAGAGGTGACAGGGAGGAGGGAGGGCTTATTCACTTAAAAATTGCTATTCTTGTTATCTGTTTTGATATTCTAGTGAAATTTCAAGGCTAAGGGAGTTCAGAGCACCCTCAGTGCAAAACTGCTTTAGGTTTGCTGGTGCTTTACCATTTCTGTGCATTTCCCTGTGGTTCTGCCCCTTCTCTCCCATCCTTCACCCACACCAGGGGCTGCATTTTGTGGGGTGAAAACTGGCAAAGGTCAGGATCAGCAAACCCATGGGCCTGGCCATGGTCCCTGCAGGATTTTTGAAAGATCTAACCTCTAAGGCTTTCTGTAGGCCATCATTTTTCATCTCCCATTTGTCTGTGGGGAGCACGGCCCCCTCTGTGGTCCCTGGGCTCTGTCTTTGTTCCCGGGGTGTGCCGCTGCTGTTTCCAGCTCCAACCCGCAGGCCCAGGAGCAGTTTCTGCCGGAGGTGAGTGCAGTTCCTGTGGCCGTTCTCACCGTGGGCTGGGCAGATGGAGATGGAGATGGCGATGGCGAGGGAAGGTTCTGGTTCTTCCTCGCTTCAGTCACCCGGGCTTCCCGCACTGCCGGCTGACGGCCCCATTCTCCCCACAACAAAACCAGCAGTGCCTGGGCATGAGCCCTCGCTGACACGGTGGGCCGGGGCAGCCTGTCCTGCCTTGGGCCGTGTGTGGGAGCCGCTGCCATCCCCGGTGCCGCTGCCCCGAGCCGGGCACTGCTGCTGAGCCGGGATTCATGGCACGGCTCTGCGAGCAGGGGGAGGGCCGGGAGCTGAGCTGAGCCTCAGCTAAACCCTGCAGATAGAAGATCCTCTGTCCTGGCTAATCCCCGGCCCCCTCCCCGCGCTTATCAGATTGCTGAAGGTGGAGATTACGCACTCGGTGGCTGCAAAGTCATGTTTAGCTGCCTCCCTTCAGAGATGCTCAGATAGCCCCACTCCTGGTTGTACCCACATTCCTTTGGGTGCAGCACATACCTGAGGGGGTCTGTCATGTGAAACTGGGGATGTTTTGGTGCAAATCAGGAATGTTTCTTCACTTAAAGTTTGTATTTCCTTTGTTCATCCCTTTATTTTAATGTTTTGGAACAGTGAAATTTGCAGAACAGTGCAAATGTGCATGCTGTGCATAGCAAACCTTTTAGAGATTAACACAGATTGGTTCTGGTTTCCACTGGGTTTAAGCTCTGGAGAAAGCTGCTTGTGAGTAGGAGCAGCTGGTTTAGTTTTTTACTTGGCTTGTGTAACAGAAAAGTGGTTTAATTTCTGGTCCCAAAACATTTGGCTCATTCATTTCTCTTGCATTCACATGTGCTGCAGCAGTAAGAAGCTACACCCTGGTTTGTCAGTTTGCTTGGGCTTTATTGAGGCTGGAGAGGACTTCACTGTGACTCTTACCTCCTGCTGCTCCACAAATCCATCCTGTAGATAAACACCTTTGTCTCACAAAACTCCCTGGTCAAATCTGAATGAGGAAAATCGGCTTGGTGCTGTGCTGGGGCGAGTTTGACCCAGCTCATCTCCACCAGTCAGTGCTGCCCAAAGGCTGAGCAGTGAGTGTGGGCAGCACCCTGGGCATGGTGTGGGTTTGTGTGTGCCCACTGTGAGCTCCTCTTGGCTCTCAGTGTGGGTGATGGGCACAGTGAGCTGCTGTGCCCTGCTCTGTGCCACCTCCTCTGTGCCCAGGCAGCCACAGAGCCCCTGCCACCTCCTGGGTCCTGCTGGGCCATGGGTGTTTCTGTCCCCGTGGGCAATGGCACTGTCCTGCCTTCAGGCCAAGGAACACCACAGACAGCCTGGTTTAACCAGCATCCCTAGGAGAGGTGTGAGGGAGTGAGAAGCAGCAGAGTGTGGTTTCTTTCTCTTCTCGTGCCTGGCTCAGCCAGGGTGATCCAGTCATCTGGGTAATGTTTGACATTTGAGTATTCTCCCCATGGAGAATACTGGAATACTGCAGATCTGTGTGTCCCTGAATGTGTTTGAATGGCTCCCACCTTTGCAGTGCAGATCTGTGTGCAACTGTTGGGATTTTATGGGGTTAAAACACAAAGTGGGGGCTGGGGCAGCTTGGCCTGGTGTACAAGGGGTTAAACTGTTGAGCTGTGGAACATCTGCTGCAGGAAGAGCTGCTGGTGCAACTTGCTGGCATTATTTTAAGCTGACTTGGTTGAAGTGAGGTTTAGGCCTCCCTATGCAGTAGGAGGTGATGAGAGTCTGGGTGCCCTACCTGGATCTCTTCACCATCATCTTCCTTTCTGCTTGACATCCCTGTCTGGACCAAGCCGAGCATCATCTCTGCTCTCTCCCTCAGGCAGTGTTGGAGTCTTAAAATACTGAATTTAATGTGACAGCTCCTGTTGTGGAGAGCCCTGAAATTTACATTTTTAGTCATCCAAAGGCTTTTCAAAGATTTGGAAAAGGACCAGTAAAATCACATCACTGTGGCTCAGCTGTAGGATGGTTTCTGTAACGATGCTCTCTCAGGTTCTGGGCAGTGGCTCATGAGGGCAGTGAGGCTGTTGAAGCCCAGAGGTGCCCCTGGAGTCTGTGAGATGTGACAGGATTTCACAGTCACTGCTGTCTGCCAGGTTTCTGTATTTGCACTCTGTGCAGTTGAGGTGGGACATTTCAGAACCCTTTTTTCCCCATTGGAGTTTCTGTTCCTCTCTGCTAAGAACAGCGGGAAGGTTGATGGAGGCTGCTGGGGAGAGCCCCAGGGCCCTGCCTGGCAGTGGGGAAGGGGAGGATGGAGCTGTCCCCGCGGGATGGACCCTGTGGCCGCCCCTCAGTTACACCCACCCGACAGAAACCAGGCCAGGCTCCCCTCAGAGCTCCCTCTTGCCTTGCAGATGAGCGGGTGGATCAGCGAACCTGCCTGATCTGCGGGGACAGGGCCACGGGGCTGCACTATGGCATCATCTCCTGCGAGGGCTGCAAGGGCTTCTTCAAGAGGAGCATCTGCAACAAGCGCGTGTACCGCTGCAGCCGCGACAAGAACTGCGTCATGTCCCGCAAGCAGCGCAACCGCTGCCAGTACTGCCGGCTGCTCAAGTGCCTGCAGATGGGCATGAACCGCAAAGGTAACGCCGGGAGGGGGGACACTGCCACATGGGGGCTGCCATGGGGAGGGGGGACAGTGCCACCGTGGGGCAACCACAGCATCGGGGAGAGGGGACACTGCCACCGTGGGGGCTGCCCCTCCCTCAGCTGCCATCTTGTACTGCAGTTCTGCCTCCCAAACTCCCTGCAAAAAAACTCCAAGACTTAAGCAAAATCATGCATGGATTAAAAATTTTGCACAGATACTAAGCTCTGAGCTGCTTCATTCCTGTACGGAGGAATGCTGTGGGTCTGGGGGGTATCAGGGCTGTGCTGTGGGTCTGGGGACGGCTCAGAGCCCCTCACCTGGGGGTCAGGGCTGTGCTGTGGCTCTGGGATCAGCCCGGGTCCCTCACCTGGGGGTCGGGGCTGTGCTGTGGCTCTGGGATCAGCCCCGGTCCCTCACCTGGGGGTCGGGGCTGTGCTGTGGCTCTGGGATCAGCCCGGGTCCCTCACCTGGGGGTCGGGGCTGTGCTGTGGCTCTGGGATCAGCCCCGGTCCCTCACCTGGGGGTCGGGGCTGTGCTGTGGCTCTGGGATCAGCCCGGGTCCCTCACCTGGGGCCGCTCTCACCTGCGGGAGCGCAGCGCCACCTGCCGGCCGCGCGCCGCCCTCCCTGCTCCGCTCTTGCCCTTGTTTTCCTCCTTTTTATTTTCCTCCTTTCCCCTTCTCTTTTCCTCCTTTCCTCTTTCTTCCTTTCCCCAACAACCGTGTGAATTTCACTCCCCTCTGGTGTCTCCTCCAAGGCCACGGAGGCCTCAGGCAGCCCTGAAGGTCCTCAGTGTTGGGTTCTGGAGCTCTCTCTTCCTGCCCTGGTGCCCAATTGTGGCATTGTTGGGTTGGAAAATCCCTTCAACATTAGGTCTAAATACAATAATTTTTGTGTTCAGATAAGGGACAGAGCTTAGGAGCTTAGCATTGGTAGGAAAACCAGCTTTGAGGAGTCTGGCTGTCATGCCGCCAAGGACCAGGATGGTATTCTAGAGAGTCCATCTGTATGTGGGAACCATTCTTGAGGCCTTTTTGATGGACCACCAGCAAAAACGTTGCTACATTTTGTTGCAGGTGTAAGCTATTTTCTGCTAAAATTATGCTTTGAAATCAATCTGAAATCAAGGCAATTTGGGAAGCTTCTAAATCCCTGTTAGTGGTAAAATATGTTGGAAATTGAGAAAAATTCCCCTAGAATTCCTGTAATTCCAGTAAGTTTAAAAAACCTAAAGGGGATAACAGCTAACTATGACAGCTTTTTTTACTTTTTGTTTTTTTTTTTTTTTTTTTTAAGTGGGAAACTGATATTTTTTAAAAAGAGCTTTCATAGGAAATACACAGCCAGTGTTGTGCCTTGCTGGGGTCAGTGGTTGGGGTTTGGGCAGCACAGCTCAGCTCCCATGGCCCTCTCCTCTGCCTTGCTGAGGCACTCCCTGAGCTGCAGGAGCAGCCTCGAGGCACACGGGGAGGATTCCAGCTGAGGATATCTCAACCCAAGCAGCAGTGTGGCTTCTGTGGGGCAGAAATTTTCACTCAAATTTTGTGTCCTTTTCTGCTCCGGGAGGGCCTCCTGCAGCCCCTGTGCCAAGCAGGGTGAGGCTGTGCAGCAGCAAGGTCACCGTGCAGCTGGGCAGAGCCTCCTGCCAAGTCTGGCCAGGTCGTGGTGGGAAAGAGATCAGGGTGATAAACAGGGACCAGCCTGGGAGGGGGGACACGGAGCAGGGCTGCCGCTGCCTCTGCAGAGACAGACAGAGGGAAGGGCAAGGTACAGAAACTGCTCCAGGTTTATCCCCTTAGCTGGATTGCACTGCCGCTCCCTGGAAATTGATTAAAGAGCCTTAAAAAAGCTGAGAAATGAGGCCGCCCCTCTGAAATGCAGCTGTGCAGCTCGGGGTGGTAACTTGAGGTTTAAACAGCAGCTTTGCAAGCAGCCAGCAGGGTCAGACATCTCCCTTCTGTTTTCTGGGTGGCTGTAGGAGATGGGACCCTCTGAAGGCACAGCAGGGTTAGAATCCAGCAGTGCAGTGCTGTGTGTCTGTGCTGGTGGCTGCACTGGGGGTGTCTCTCTGGTGCTCCACGGGGCTGTGGGTGGTGGAGTTGGTCGTGCTGGCCTCACATCTCATTTTCCAGCAGTCCTGGGCATTCCCTGGGTTATTTCCAGGGGTCAGATAGAGTTCCTTACCCTGTTCCACTTCTCAAATGATGCAGAAATTAATTGTGATAAGGGATTGCTATTTCCTCATTACCTGTCACTCAAGGAGCACATGAAGAAACTAAAATCCTTGAGTAATGCTTGTAGCCCCATTGATGTGTCTGTGCCTTTTGGGGAGAGAACCATGCTGTGTGCTGCTCATGCACTGGAGGTTTCTCTGTAAACTTCTTTAATGAAAAAAAAATGAATCTTTTAAGATATAAAAACTTTTCAACATAAATAGATATCTGCTTAATGCCCTGCAGTAGGGTTCGTCACTAAGGTCTGGTTGTGTCTTTCAGCAATCAGGGAGGATGGCATGCCAGGAGGCAGAAACAAAAGCATTGGACCTGTCCAGGTGAGCACGTGTGGCTGTCCCTCGTGGTTCCCTTCAGCTTTGGTCTCCTGGGCTGAGCCTCCATCACCCCTGGCCGTGCCTCCTGATGGTGTGGCAGGCTCTGGCTCTGTCAGGAACACATCAGGAGCTGTAGATGGTAAATGGAGCTGGGTGCTGCCTGGACACATGGACAGGCTCCCTGCACCCTGTCCTTTGTGAGCCACACAAGGACGTCTGTCCCTCCCTGACTCCCAGTAAATCTCATCTGCCTGCTGCGATCCCTTCAGCTGTGGCAAGCAGGGCACCAGTAAATGTCTGTCTGATTGATGGCCCAGCTTGTGCAGAGATGCCTTGTAAAGAGAGAGGGAATTCAGCACAGCAGCTTGTGCCACAGCCTGAGGAATGATGGCCATTTCCAGCTTGCTCCTGGAAGAGAGGTCTTTTAAAAGTTTAGTGTTTATTTTAGCAAAATAGAAATAACACTGAAAGCAATTTCTGTGGGTCTGAGTGCCTGGGAAGGAGCCCTCAGCCCAGCCCACAGTGTGAGGAGCCAAGCAAGCTCTGCTCTGCTGGGCAGTGTCAGACACAGCCTGCAACCACACAAACCTGTTTTCTGCTGTTCGTATTAAGGAACATACACAGAATTTAAAAAACACATACAGAATTAAAAAAAAAAGCCTCTAAATTTTTGTTGCATTTTCCCCATTAGTGGTGGAATATTCCTCCAGGGGCATGCCCAGCACTTTCTTGAAACTTTATATTACAGTGAACTCAATGTAAAAATTTCTTTACTCTATTTTAGCTTTGTGTATGTTACTCCCTAGAACTTAAGTATTAGATGCTCAATTGCTACTTCAGGTGTCACCTGGTTCTTATCTGGAGGAAAATAGGGAGCTCGGTCTCCCTGTAAATGTTTTCCTGACTGATTTTATATGTGTCACCTTGCCTCTCTTGATTGCTTTATCAAACCCCACCTCCTGTTTGCCATTCCCCCTGCCAGTCCTGAGTGATGTTCCCAATGCCCTGGCCTCAATTACTGCCAGGTTTCTCAGGGTGTGACAGTGGCTGATTTACAGCTCCCTGCCATGTCCATCTGACATCATCTCCTCATGTGTCAGTTCCTGTCTGCTGTGCTGCCCTCACTTGAATGGTGCTGCTGGAGATCACCACGATCACCTGTAAATAGAATTTTCCCTGTGTGTTGTTAAATGCAGGGGTAGGATGTGGTACCTGCCGGGGGGCAGGAGGCTCAGCCCTGTTGGGGGTGTTTGCAAACAGAGGCTCTGCTTTTCTGTTCCGAACCATTGTGTCCTGTATTTGACAGATATCAGAGGAAGAGATTGAGAGAATTATGTCTGGGCAAGAATTTGAGGGAGAGGCAAACATGTCATGGAGCAACAACGGAGACAGTGACCATAGTTCCCCTGGAAATGGAGTTTCTGAGAGCAACCAGCCTTCACCTGTTTCTACTCCATCTTCAAGGTGGGAATGAAGAATTTGGTGTTACAGGAATCTTGGATTTCTTTCCCTGAGTGATACTTGGGGTCAGTGTAGGGAAAACATGTGAGTGCATCTTTGTGTAAACAAGATCATGCAGCAGGTTCTTACCTCTCTGATTGTGTTCTAAGACAAACAGGCACTGGTTGAAAAGAATTGAACTGGGAAATGAGATGTTTGTGAACAAAGGAAGAAATCTTGAGATACAATTATATTTAAAATATACTCAGTTTATATTGTGTGTGTTTTCTGCAGATGTTAAGAACTTGATCACCTTTCATTGCTCATTCTGCATAAGCTCTTTCTCTGCACTTTGCTCAGATTCTGAAAATAAAACCATTTATGTTAGTAATGGGTGGTGTTATGTTAAAGTTGGCTGCTGCGAGTGCAAACCTCCTGATGCAGCCTTTGATTGCAAACACTGTAAGAATCTCAGACCTGATCCCATCTGCTTTCAGTGGCAGCTTAAGCTTGGCCTTGTTTGTGTTCTCTGGCTGTGCGAGTACTTAATGTACAGTCCTAAATTCTGGCCCTGTGAGGAGGCTGGGGTGGAAAGGCTGGGCACAGGTGGGTTTTGGGTTTCTGCTTTGCTCCCTGAATGGCAGCTCAGCAGCAGCTCCCAGATCTCCATCAAATGGAACCAGTGTCCAGCCAGGCTGGGTGTGCAGCAGTTGCTTTCCCTCTTTCTGTTCACGTTTCTGGTGGAGCTGTGTGTGCCACTGCACCGAATCAGGTGGAGTTTTGGGGGTGTACTGAAGAGCTTTTCCTTCTCCAGTAGGTCGGTGGAGCTGAACGGCTTCGCCGCACTCAGGGATCAGTACCTGGGCACGCCGGTGTCCACGCACTACCAGTACCTGCCGCACCTTTTCAGCTACTCGGCGCACTCGGCGCTGGTGGCGCCGCAGCCGCGCAGCCTGGAGCCGCAGTCACACGGCCTCATCAGCCAGCTGCTGTGTGCTGAGGACCTGGAGCCCCTCAGCACCCCCATGCTCATCGAGGACGGGTGCGTGGGGCAGGGACAGCCCTGGGGCGGGCACAGCCACGGGGCAGGCAGCAAACCTGACCCCATCCCACAGGGCTGGGGCTGGGGATGGGGTACGTGGACCTGGCAGGGGCTGGGGCTGGGCTGGGGCTCCAGGCTGCATGCTCTGGGTGCTGGGCAGGTGGGTGACCCCAGGGGCTGTGAGGACTCCCCTCAGCCCCTGCCCAGGCTCCTGTCACCAGGTGACACCCAATTCCTTTAGCATTTGCCTTGTTTCCAAGCTCCCCATCAGATGATGTCATTCAATGTTTTTAATGGTTTTTCTGCCTTTGTACTAACTGTGCCTGCAGGTACAAAGTGACTCAGGCAGAGCTGTTTGCGCTGCTGTGTCGTCTGGCGGATGAATTGCTTTTCAGGCAGATTGCGTGGATCAAGAAGCTGCCGTTCTTCTGTGAACTCTCCATCAAGGACTATACCTGCCTGCTCAGCTCCACGTGGCAGGAGCTGATCCTGCTCTCCTCGCTCACTGTTTACAGCAAGCAGATCTTTGGTGACCTTGCAGATGTCACCTCCAAGTACTCTCCCTCTGACGACGAGCTGCACAGGTGAGATGGGATGAGGAGCCATGGGAGCCCAACACACAGGTGTCCTCTGACCACCTCCTGGGACAGGTCACTGTACCTGTGGCTGTTTTCCTCTTCAGGTACTTACCTGTACCTGTTTTTTAGGGAACAGTTGTTCCAGGCTTGGAAAGCACCTCATGGTTAGTCAGTGCTGGATCACAACTCCCTTCTGCAGGGAAGGGCACAGTGATGTGTGGGGCTGCTTGAGTTCCACGTAGCAATGCTGTTGTCCTCCAACAGAGCCTTACAAGCCACCATTTATGAGGAGGGTAAAACTGACCAACACTTTGGGTAACCCTGACACACAGGAAACAAAGTCTTATTTAAAAACCCTTTGTGCCAGTGGAAAGGTTGTTCACATAGCTGGTTGTCTGTATTATCAAAGTGTTCATTATTAATTGCTATTTCTTTGTTTTGATTAGATAAATTTAAAGATGTTGCAACTTAGCTCTTGTTTTTTCCATGGTACAGACTATCTGATGCTCTGAGGAGCCTGCCTTTCATTTATCATGTTGGTCAGGGTGTTGTTTTTTGGTTTGGATATTTTATTTGGAGTCTTGGTGCCAGACAGATTCTTCTTTTGGTAGTAGAGTCCCAGTCTCACCATAATTTGGCAGAACAGGTGGGATTTAGAGGATTTAAACACCTGCTCTTTGCTCTCTGCCCCTGCTGGGCTCACGCTGCTGCTGGAATCACCAGGGGATGTCTGATGAGCAGAGATTTAAACAGTGCTGTGCTCCTCGGCCATTGCGGTGTCTCGTGGCTCCTGGGGGCTCCTTTGTGCATCTGTTGTGACAAGCAGAGGCACTGGCTGGCTGAGCCCGTGGTGGGAGCAGGGAGCTGGCCCCAGGTGTCTCATTTCCTGGGACAGGTTGCTCTGCGGCGCTGCTCTGCACAGCCATTCATCGTGCATCTGGTGCAGCTCCTGCGAGGAGCACTGAGGGTCATAGAAAACCACAATGACACTTGTTCTTGCATTCAGCTGTCCTTTTGTTCCTGCTGTCCTGGTCAGAGCCTCACAAGAGAAGTGTTTGTTTCATTTTGAGTTTGTGATAAATACAAGCGAGAGGTAAGACAAGGAGACAAAGGAGGAGTCCTCGCCCTGCAGAAACCGGCAATTCAGAGCTGGTCGCCTTGAAGGTCCTTCAGAGAAGATCTGTGCACATGGATGAAAATAGGTGTTCTTGGGAGAGGAATGCTTCTGCAGTCTCCTCTTGTGATTTAGCTTTTCAAGTGTCATTAATTGTCATTAGTAACCTGGGAGAATGCACACCCAAAAGCCATTTAGTGGGAGCTGCACAGATGAGGGGACTGGGGCTGTGTGGCTCCCTCCCACTGGTCTTCATGGTCCTTCAGCCATGGCTTGACTGTCTCCAGCAGCAGTGGGATGGCTCATGGATATCAGTCTCCCTGTCCAAAGCACTCATGAGATATCTGGTCTCTTTGGACTCGAGAGGGGCCCTTTAGGAGAGGTGTCCCATTTGTGGGTGTTCTCAAAGAGCCCCCAGCTCCTCTGGCGTTGGTCAGGAATGACTGCAAAGAGAACTTCATTAGAGCTCACACCTGGCTGGAGAAATGTCACTGAGCAGGGATGGTCTGGCACTTCAGGGTTAATTTCTGCTCTTAACAAAATGACAAGAGCAGTGCTAAAGCATAGGTGACAAACAAAGGCATAGAATGAGCTCCCCAACTCCTTTGTTTTAATTGCTTCTAACAACTGGCTAAACGTTCTTTTTGCCTGCTAGATCAAATGTTTT